>NC_079200.1:30583207-30703207 GCF_029499605.1 Hyla sarda
CGTCTTTGTTCTGCTCCTTTTGGGCGCATGTGGGTACATCATAGACATGCCTGCAGAAAAAGGAATGTACTTCTCTGATGGCAGCCCTGTAAAAGGGGCATTTGCTTTGGGTCCCTGTGCATAACTGAGGGGACTCTGGCCCTACTTTAACATCGGCAGGCGCACAGCCCCCGAATTTTTTTAACTCGTTAACAACCATGGACGTCTATGCTCGTCCAATGGGTATGGGGAGCTCACGTCATACCGGCCAGCCCCCAGCTGATTCCAGTAGCTGGGGGCCGGCGTTAATAGCCGACATGCTGCGATCGCCGCGGCCGGCTATTAGCCCTTCAGATCACCGCTGTCAAAGTTGACAGCGGCGTCTAAAGGTGCCTGTATCCAGTTTTTGGTGGTCCAGTGGGGTTGATCGCCCCCCGCAGCACGATTGTGGGGGGACCATCCCCTACTGAGGTAGCCTGAGGGCTTACCTCTCCTGCTGCGGTGGCTCCGGTGCTCAGAATGATATAGCCTGGCACAACCAGGCTTTATCAATCAAGCGCAGAGCACACAGATCAATGGGATTGTATGTAATCCCATTGATCTGTATGAGGAATCAAATGATTCCTCCTAGAAGTCCCCTAAGGGGACTAAAAGTGTAAAAAAAAAAAAAAAAAAAAAAAAAAAAAAAAAAAAGGTTAAAAACACACACATTAACCCTTTCCTTATTAAACGTTTAAGTCACCCCCTTTTCCCAAATTCCATCTAAAAATATATAAACATAAAAATAAACATATATGGTATCGCCGCGTGTGTAAATGTCCGAACTATAAAAATATATAATAAATTAAACCGCACGGTCAATGGCGTACGCGCTAAACAATTCCAAAGTCCAAAATAGTGTATTTTTGGTCACTTTTCATACCATAAAAAAATGGAATAAAAAACTATCAAAAAGTCCGATCAAAACAAAAATGGTACCTATTAAAACTTCAGATCACGGCGCAAAAAATAGCACTCATACCGCCCAGTGTGCAGAAAAAAAAAAAAGTTATAGGGGTCAGAAGCGGACAATTTTAAATGTATTAATTTTCGTGCATGTAGTTATGATTTTTTCCAAAAGTACGACAAAATCAAACCTATATAAGTAGGGTATCATTTTAATCGTATGGACCGAATAAAGATAAGGTGTCATTTCTACCGAAAAATTTATGGCGTAGAAACAGAAGCCCCCAAAATTTACTAAATTGTGTTTTTTCTTCACTTTTGTCGCACAATGATTTTTTTTTTCTGTTTTGCCATCGATTTTTGGGTAAAATGACTCATATCATTACAAAGTAGAATTGGTGGCGCAAAAAAATAAGCCCTCATATGGATTTTTAGGTACTAAATTGAAAGGGTTATGATTTTTAAGGAGGACAAAAAAAAAAAGTGCAAAAACAGAAAAACACTTTGTCCTTAAGGGGTTAACCTAGTGACCTAAACAACCCAATTGCCACCGGCACAAAATATCCTATATCTACCCTGATTAAAACGTAACTTTTACTAGTGTCTGTTATAAGGATGATAGAACATTTATAAAGGACTCATATTGCCCTGTGGTTTCACCATATAAAACAGTCAGTGTGTCATTACACTGTCATTTGCTGCAGACCTGCAAATAGAACACTCCTCGGCAACAATAGACTTTAAAATTAAACTGTCACAGCCCCCTTGACATGTTTCGCTCACATAGAGCTTCTTCAGAGGTCTGGGCTAATGGCTGTCTAAAAATGGTCGCCAGCCTTTATATACCCTCTGTCTATGTTGTCACACAGGAGGTCAAATTGTGGTTGTCCAATAGGTTAATCCCGTCTAACCATGTCACATTTACGATCCAATCAACCGATCTCATCTTCATGCAACATCATAGTTCAAATGGCCAATGAACTGACATTTCAGCAATCACCAACCAGCATATGCTTCCTCATCATAATATCACTGGTATAAGATGTTCCTCATTATTTATAGCCAATAAACTCTGTTAATACCCTGTGGTCAAAATGACTGGTCAATCATATTTATGGTGTTAGAGAGCCAACAGGTTCTCACCTCCGTCTGAATAGGATAAATTGTCCAGTTACCTTCCATTGTGTGCTCCTGCGCATCTCACCACGGTCGGCATCACAAGAATACTTTAGGGTCATATTGTCGACGACTACGCACACCGCGCTGTTACAGAGTGGCTGCGCTAATATTCCCTATCCGCACATGTCAGGGGACTTAGTCTTACAAGTGCCGCTACACATTACTGTGCTAGTATATGCTTGCGCATGACAGCGGACTTAGTCTCCGCTACTCACCTCCTTATAGGATGCCCATGTCATAGGACTAAAGTAAAACTTATGTCCTGCATTCAATAACCCCTCCGCCCAGATGCAGTGCTCTCACCTCAGTGTAGCGTTTGCTGTTCATCAGGTATATCACCAGAAGTAGCTGGAGGTAAGCTTCCACCTCAGGGAGCAGAGGAACCGAAGCTGCTTTGCCAGTTCGTGGTCTGAACTGTAAGTCACCCTCTGTGTCCATCAGCTGAAGATATAAAAGTGAATAAGGTGACTTTCACATATCGCCATAATGTCTAACACATAACGTGCTTTCGAGCTCTCACCTCCTCCAGGAAGCCCAGCAGCATGTCACGGGTGGCAGGGTTGGATGTGAAGAAGCCATTGATTGCTTTATGCAGGACATTGGGGTTCAGGCGACGTGATGTGGAGGGCAATGCTCTCAGGGCACGTAGAACAAACCGGGGTTCCTTCCCAGAAACTGCTTTCTCAATCTGTTTCACATGCTCCTTAATGTCTAAAACAAAATAAATAATAGAATTAAATATCACAGCAGAATTCTAAAACAGTATCTACACAAGTGTTTCCAAAATAGGGTGCCTCCAGCTGTTACAAAACTACAACTCCCAGCCTTCGGCAGTCCGGGCATGCTGGGAGCTGTAGTTTTGCAATAGCTGGAGGCTGCCTGGTAGGGAAACACTGATCTACACAAACAAAAACATAGGAAAGGGGGGGGTTACCCAGCTTTTGTTTTTACTTGTTACACCGACACGGTGTATGGTCACTCACACACAGTTCCAGCCGTCGCCACAATTTATTCTCCATTATGAAGGCAAACCTCACGGACCAATTGGATGATCCATTACCGCCTAACCTGATTGGTCCGCGGGTGATGTCACTCAACCAGAGCATGCATCGGGGTGACCGCTAACGTCCTGTGTTTATTTTGCACATTGGACACATTTTGCCCCTATAGGAAAGTTGTCTGAAAGGCGTAGAGGCAGAAACTGTGCAAAATAAACAATAATGCGCACGCAGTCGTTGATGACATCACAATACTTGACTGCAACAGTGGCCAATCAGAGAGTGAAGAAGAGAGAGTGTTGTTACGGTGCTGGCGCCCCCTGGTGTCACACACTTGTGGTTACCATTGCAGTCATGAGACTCCCTCATACAGAGAAGAAAAAAAACACTAATTTTGGCTGTAGTACAGTGTTTCCAAACCAGGGTGCCTCCAGCTGTTGCAAAACTACAACTCCCAGCATGCCCGGACAGCCGTTGGCTGTCCGGGCATGCTGGGAGTTGTAGTTTTGCAACAGCTGGAGGCACCCTGGTTGGGAAACAGTGCTGTAGGGGGTTAGTAAAAAATAAAGGACAATACAATAAACAAGATAAGGAGTCTGGTCATAAATGCATTAAAAAAAATCTCCCAGGAATGAAGAGGTTAATGGTGCCCATACAGGAGGCAGCAGAGCACAGAGGCCGGGTGTATGGAGACTATAACATAGAGACTATACAGTGCACAGGGGGACAATGGAGTCTCGTTTACCTTCCAGGGTGACACTATCCAGCTCCTTCTTCCCTCCCTCCCCGGTTACAGCCGCTGGTTCCTCCTCCTTCATCTCCACATCCTCCGGTTCTCGCCGTTTTACCGTAGCCTCCTTCATGGCTAGAACCCGGTGCCTGCTGCGGAGATCAGTTTCCGCTTCCGGTCCGGGAATGACTGGCAAGTCTCAGGCTAAGGCGCAGCGCAGAGGATGCTGGGAAAGGAAGCGCAGGCTGGCGAGCGGAGTGCCGAGCGCATCGGGCTGAGTCACTGAGCTCGAGCTGTGAGCGTGTGACGTCAGCGGGAACCCAGCATGCCCTGAGCAGTGTTCTCCCACCCATGGTAACACTACAACACCCAGCATGCCCTGAGCAGTGTTCTCCAACCCATGGTAACACTACAACACCCAGCATGCCCTGAGCAGTGTTCCCCAACCCATGGTAACACTACAACACCCAGCATGCCCTGAGCAGTGTTCTCAACCCATGGTAACACTACAACACCCAGCATGCCCTGAGCAGTGTTCCCCAACCCATGGTAACACTACAACACCCAGCATGCCCTGAGTAGTGTTCTCAACCCATGGTAACACTACAACACCCAGCATGCCCTGAGTAGTGTTCCCCAACCCATGGTAACACTACAACACCCAGCATGCCCTGAGCAGTGTTCCCCAACCCATGGTAACACTACAACACCCAGCATGCCCTGAGCAGTGTTCCCCAACCCATGGTAACACTACAACACCCAGCATGCCCTGAGCAGTGTTCCCCAACCCATGGTAACACTACAACACCCAGCATGCCCTGAGCAGTGTTCTCCAACCCATGGTAACACTACAACACCCAGCATGCCCTGAGCAGTGTTCTCCAACCCATGGTAACACTACAACACCCAGCATGCCCTGAGCAGTGTTCTCAACCCATGGTAACACTACAACACCCAGCATGCCCTGAGCAGTGTTCCCCAACCCATGGTAACACTACAACACCCAGCATGCCCTGAGCAGTGTTCTCCAACCCATGGTAACACTACAACACCCAGCATGCCCTGAGCAGTGTTCTCAACCCATGGTAACACTACAACACCCAGCATGCCCTGAGCAGTGTTCTCCAACCCATGGTAACAATACAACACCCAGCATGCCCTGAGCAGTGTTCTCCAACCCATGGAAATACTACAACACCCAGCATGCCCTGAGCAGTGTTCTCAACCCATGGTAACACTACAACACCCAGCATGCCCTGAGCAGTATTCCCCAACCTATGGTAGCACTACAACACCCAGCATGCCCTGAGCAGTGTTCTCCAACCCATGGAAATACTACAACACCCAGCATGCCCTGAGCAGTGTTCTCAACCCATGGTAACACTACAACACCCAGCATGCCCTGAGCAGTATTCCCCAACCTATGGTAGCACTACAACACCCAGCATGCCCTGAGCAGTGTTCCCCAACCCATGGTAACACTACAACACCCAGCCTGCCCTGAGCAGTGTTCCCCAACCCATGGTAACACTACAACACCCAGCATGCCCTGAGCAGTGTTCTCAACCCATGGTAACACTACAACACCCAGCCTGCCCTGAGCAGTGTTCCCCAACCCATGGTAACACTACAACACCCAGCATGCCCTGAGCAGTGTTCTCCAACCCATGGTAACACTACAACATCCAGCATGCCCTGAGCAGTGTTCTCCAACCCATGGTAATACTACAACACCCAGCATGCCCTGAGCAGTGTTCTCCAACCCATGATAACACTACAACACCCAGCATGCCCTGAGCAGTGTTCTCCCACCCATGGAAATACTACAACACCCAGCATGCCCTGAACAGTGTTCTCCAACCCATGGAAATACTACAACACCCAGCATGCCCTGAGCAGTGTTCTCCAACCCATGGAAATACTACAACACCCAGCATGCCCTGAACAGTGTTCTCCAACCCATGGTAACAATACAACACCCAACATGCCATGAGCAGTGTTCCCCAACCTATGGTAGCACTACAACACCCAGCATGCCCTGAGCAGTGTTCCCCAACCCATGGTAACACTACAACACCCAGCATGCCCTGAGCAGTGTTCCCCAACCCATGGTAACACTACAACACCCAGCATGCCCTGAGCAGTGTTCTCCAACCCATGGAAATACTACAACACCCAGCATGCCCTGAGCAGTGTTCTCCAACCCATGGAAATACTACAACACCCAGCATGCCCTGAGCAGTGTTCTCCAACCCATGGTAACACTACGACACCCAGCATGCCCTGAACAGTGTTCTGGAAGCTGTGGTAATACTACAACACCCAGCATGCCCTGAGCAGTGTTCTGGAAGCTGTGGTAATACTACAACACCCAGCATGCCCTGAGCAGTGTTCTCCAACCCATGGTAACACTACAACACCCAGCATGCCCTGAACAGTGTTCTGGAAGCTGTGGTAATACTACAACACCCAGCATGCCCTGAGCAGTGTTCTGGAAGCTGTGGTAATACTACAACACCCAGCATGCCCTGAGCAGTGTTCTGGAAGCTGTGGTAATACTACAACACCCAGCATGCCCTGAGCAGTGTTCTCCAACCCATGGTAACACTACAACACCCAGCATGCCCTGAGCAGTGTTCCCCAACCCATGGTAACACTACAACACCCAGCATGCCCTGAACAGTGTTCTCCAACCCATGGAAATACTACAACACCCAGCATGCCCTGAGCAGTGTTCTCCAACCCATGGAAATACTACAACACCCAGCATGCCCTGAGCAGTGTTCCCCCACTAACTATCTGATAGTGAACATAGCTGAATGCTGTAGCAGCTTCCATAGAGGATCAGTGATACCTGGGGAGTGTAGCTATCCCTGAGATCTGCGCCACACAGGAGAACAGTAATATGGTAATGGACGCTGGGTATATGTATGATGGCGTCTTATTGTCTACAATCCCCCCTATTTTGCTTGTACTACAGTAAAATTGGTCCCCATTCTATTAGGTATTTTTTTCCCCTATACTGTCATCCTACAGCAGGGGTTTACCATAATGGCCTATTGTTCTCCCCCCCACCCCCCCACCCCAGGTTGACCACGGTTTTAGGTCCGGTTGTAAAAGCGCATACGGCGCAAAAATGAGCCGACCGGACCGAACGTTTCACTCCGGTCGGCTCATTGAAATGAATGACATACGGGAGCGCATACGGTCACATACGGGAGCGCGAGGTTTTAGCTCCCTCCTGCCGTATGCGCTCCCGTATGGGACAAAACGTAGTGTGGACCCAGCCTTAGACAATCATACCTCACTTCACACTGAACTGCTCTGGGCTGTGTGTAGCAGAGTGAGGGAGGAAGTTCTCCCCTGTATGCTGTATGGCTTCAGTCACGCCTTCTGGGTAACGCCCCTTCCCAGTCTGTGAATCTGACTGAGACTGAGCAGAAAATACAGAGCAATATCAAGGTAGAAAACTAAAAAAATTATAAAAAATAAAGGCAGGCGGTCGTTTATCATGATGGGGGCAGAGAACTGGGAGGATTATAAAATTTAAAAAATCATGAGAGGTACTCTAACTCTTATATTGTTGCCTAACTACATCTTACCGACGGAGCAGAGGTGCGCGCAGCACACACAGAACTTGCTCCTGCCTGATTGGCAGGCAGTGAGCGAGAGTTGTGCAGAGCTGCCCATATCCCACCCGCACTTCCAAAGTCTGTGTGCTGAGGGCAGAGAGGAGCAGAAGGTAGACCCGTAGTGGCAGGAATTTAAAATGTAAGAAAAAGACATTATTTATACAGGACTTATATGAGAAAGATTTCTTTATTTGAAAAAAAAAAAAAAAAAGACATAACGTATCAAAAGTTTTGCTGCATGACAGGTACTTTTTAACTGCTCTCGCTTTTCCCACAAAAGAAGGCCTTGTGAATACCTTCCATAACTAGTGAGGGGGCCTGCTTTGCCACTGGGGGGTTAGCCGCCACCTGGGAACCCCTCTCCAACTGCAACAAAAGGTCCTTAACCACTTAAGGACACAGGGCGTACAGGTATGCCCTGGCTCCCTGGTACTTAAGGACCCAGGGTGTACCTGTACGCCCATGGGAATTCCGCCACTTACCGGGTGGGGACTGAACCGGGATGCCTTCTGAAATAATTCAGCAGGCACCCCGTGCAAACCCCTGGGGGGGGGTCCTGAGACTCACCCATGTCGTAAATTCAGACCGGTGATTCCGGGTCATACGGGTCAACAGTGACCTGGAAAATAAGGGGGATCGGGGGTGTCCAAGACACCCCCGATTCCCCTGAAGGGATAGGAGTGAGGGGGCAGGGGTGCAACCCCTCCTATCCCTGCTATTGGTAGGTCAGAAGCAACCGACCAATAGCAGATCGGGGGCGGAGGGGGGGTTAAAGTTCAGTTCCCCGCTATGCCCTCCCACTGTAGTCCGGGCAAAGCGGGAAGCCGGTGGTGACCGGCGCCGGATGTCACTTACCGGTGGCAGGCTGCGATGTGGTGCAGCTCCCTGGTGCGGTGATCCTATGGAAGCCGGTGAGTTGTTGCCTAGCAACATCTGGAGGGCTACAGTTTGGAGACCACTATACAGTGGTCTCTAAACTGTAGCCCTCCAGATGTTGCAAAACTACATCTCCCAGCCTGCCCACACAGCTGTTTGGGCATGCTGGGATTTGTAGTTTTGCAAGATTTATAGGGGTACAGTTTGGAGATCCCTGTGCAGTGATCTCTAAACTGTGGCCCTCTAGATCTTGCAAAACTACAACTCCCAGCATGCCCATACAGCAGTTTGCTGTCTGGGCATGCTGGGATTTTTAGTTTTGCAACATCTAGAGGGTCACAGTTTGGAGATCACTGTGCGGTGGTTTCTAAACTGTGACTCTCTAAATCTTGCAAAACTACAAATCCCAGCATGCACGAACAGCAAACGGCTGTCTCGCCATGCTGGGAGTTGTAGTTTTGCAACAGCTGGAGGCACACTGGTTGAAAAATACTAAGTTAGGCAACAGAACCTAACTGAAGGTTTTCCAACCATTGTGCCTCCAGCTGTTTCAAAAGTACAACTCCCAGAATGCACGGTCTGTCAGTACATGCTGAGAGTTGTAGTTTAGCAACAGCTGGAGGGACCCTGTTTGGGAATCACTGGCGTAGAATACCCCTATGTCCACCCCTATGCAATCCCTAATTTAGACCTCAAATGCGCATGGCGCTCTCTCACTTCGGAGCCCTGTCGTATTTCAAGGAAACAGTATAGGGCCACATATGGGGTATTTCCGTACTCGGGAGAAATTGCGTAACAAATTTTGGGGGTCTTTTTCTCCTTTTACCCCTTATGGAAAGGAAAAGTTGGGGGTCTACACCAGCCTGTTAGTGTAAAACAATAAAAATGTTTACACTAACATGCTGGTGTTGCCCAATACTTTTCATTTTCACAAAAGGTAAAAGGAAAAAAAGACCCCCAAAATTTGTAACGCAATTTCTCCAAACTAAGCTGTAAAGACTATAACACCTGTCTGCCTCAGTAAAGCTGCCATTGTTCCGTAACCTTGCATCGAAGTGATTATTTGCCCCGCGCCTGGCCTTGGAACCAGTGGCCATACCTCAGGTGGTGTAGAGGATAATCACGCCCTGGCATCTCGAACACAAAGGGTTAAGATCCTGGTTAAGATCCTGGGGGGGGGGGGGGTATATCTACTTGCTCCAACCTCCCCCTACCTGACCTATGCCCCCAGCAGTACTTGGACAGTCTATAGCTACATATAATTCCTCCCAATTCTTGCTCTACTCTTTTCCGTGTCACCATAGCCTATGCGGCAGGTTGACATCCCCCAAAAAAATGAAACATTTATAAAATAGCAATTTTAGCAAAAGCCAGGAGTATTCCAAAATGCTCAAATGTTCATTTGGAACTGGTTGTCCCGCTCTTGAGGGCTGCAAAAGGTGTCCGTTTGATGGGAAAATGTTTCCTGATGGAATTTCAAGATGGCAGCCCCCGCAATTATGTAGCTCAGTGCAGCTGCTGATTGGCTGGAATCCTGATCGCATCACGAAGTGTCCTGAGGTCACATGACTGCATGCCAGGTGTTTACCTCTGAAAGTTGCCATGACAGCTGTACTGGGCTTACCAGCAGAAAGCCAAACATGGTAACTAAGCCCTGCCATGTGCCAGGCGTGTGAACAGTTACATTTAGGGGAGCCCGGCAACAGCAGGGGGGATGGGTAGGCCTGTCTAAAATGGTATTAATTGCAGGTTTAACTCCTTAAGGATGCAGGGTGTACATATATGCCCTGCGCTCACTCCCCTTCTATGATGCGATCAGGAAGACATCACCGATCACGGCATCTAAAGTTGATTGCGGTGTCTAAAATGCGGTAAAAACAATCAGGTGTCCCAATCAGCAGAGAGGACGGTGGTAGGGTTCTTATCTACCTCCTTGCCGTCCGTTCGGTGATCTTAAGCTCCAGTCAGCCATGGCAGGCTGGAGCAATGGAGCGCTGATAACACTGATCAATGCTATGTAATGTCCGTTTATTTGTTTTTGTATTTTTTTGTTTAGGTGTGTATTCACACACTAGTTTGTTCAGAGCAGTTTGCTATTCTACCTGGATAGGGAACAGTTAATGTTATGAATGAATGAGAACTCGGGTGGGGTTATTAAGCCAGAGTTCTCCTGCATTCTGGTGCTGGTTATTGAATGCAATACTACTATGTCTGTTTGTGCTATATTCTGACTATGTCTGCTTGAGCTTTTTCCTTGTATTTATCTTGTCATTTTATCTGGGTTTTTAGCCATGGTTATATAGCATGCTCCTTGTATTTTAGTCTGTGTTACATTAGTCGGTTTTAGGATTATGTTTGTTCGTTCTGCTCTGTCTGTGTTCACACTGTGTCTGAGTCTAGCTTGTACCCTGTGCTCTGTATGTTATATTCTTGTTTGGTATCCTGGAGTCTATTCAGACTCATCCGGTTCTAGTCTAGTGTTTAATGTATTATATTTCCGTTTCCTACTGGGTCAGCATTTTGTCCACACTGTGGAGTGTGTCCGCTGGCCAGTAGCCTATGTGGCTTTATTATAAATGGCTACTACTTTTGGTGGAGTGGGGAATCCAGTTTGTATGTTCTGTGTCCCAGTGTAAACAGTGTCCTATATTTATATCCTGTTTGGTTGATCTGATCTTTGTCATTGTACCTGTTTGTGAACAGTGTCCTATGTTACCTGTTCAGTAAATTTTTTTGCTTCTCAGTTCTTCTATTTATCCCCTTCATCTCCTGGACCCTGTTGTATATTCATATCATGCCTAGTCTTGTTCATTTTATCATGTCTGCCGTTTATCTGATATCCGGTTTATGAACTGTTTGTTAATTCACTATATTCTGCTCTGTTTGTGAGTTTATAGTCTGCCCTGTTAGTATTTGTATTTTGTCTGGTATATCTCGTTGTCTAGTAGTTTTCTGTTTCTGTTCTGGCCTGTGACAGACTATGTATTTTATGTGTTTTTACACCACTGCACTTTAGTGCAGGAAGGGGCAGGCGCCCAGTTGTCGATCCACTGTTTAGGATGGATGGGCAAGTAGGCAGGGTGAGATGGTTTTAGGGTCAGTTTAGGGCTCACTCTCTCTGTCTCCCAGCGGGTCCCTGACATGCTATGCATTGTTCACTGTATGCAATCTACACCCTGTTCCAAATTATTATGCAAATTATATTTTTCTCATTTACCTAAATAATTGATGTAAATAACAGTCAGCATAATTCTCATGTTATCAACTATTAAGAGTACAATTCATCTTTTATTGAACAAACCTCCTAATTATAACAGGATTTTTTTTTTAAACATAAAAAACTTACAATGCACTGTTCCAAATTATTACACACAGTCAGTTTCAAAACACTTTATAGGTTGTAAAGAACTATAAATTGTCATTTGTTGTGTTTGCAGCATTTACTGAAATCAAAAGCTATTTCAATCAAACTTTGAACAACATTATAACTTTTTATATTATCCATTGATCTTGTGAAATTTTGGACAGTTTCTGCTTGAATTTGTTTGCAAGATGTCAGAATTATCTCCTAGAGCTGCTTTATGGATGTAAACTGCCTCCCACCCTCATAGATCTTTTGCTTGAGGATGCTCCAAAGGTTCTCAATAGGATTGAGGTCAGGGGAGGATGGAGGCCACACCATGACTTTCTCTCCTTTTAACCCCATAGCAGCCATTGATGCAGAGGTATTCTTTGCAGCATGAGATGGTGCATTGTCATGCATGGAGATGCATGGAGATGATTTTATTACGGAAAGCATAGTTCTTCCTTCTATACCAGGGAACAAAGTGGTCAGTCAGAAACTCCACATACTTTGCAGAGGTCATCTTTACACCTTCGTGGACCCTAAAGGGGCTGACCAGCTCTCTTCCCATTATTCTGGCCCATGACTCCAACATGACTCCAGCACCGCCTTGTTGATGTCGCAGCCTTATTCCAAAGGATAGGGGATAAGATGTCAGATCGCTGCGGTCCCGCTGCTGGGGACCCCTGGGATTGCCACTGCAGCACCACACTATCATCACTGCATAGAGCGAGTTCGCTCTGTGCATAATGACGGGAGATACAGGGGACGGAGCAGCGTGACGTCATGGCTCCGCCCCTTGTGACATCACGGCCCATCCCCTTAATGCAAGTCTATGGCAGGGGGCATGACGACCACCACGCCCCCTCCCATAGACATGTATTGAGGGGTGTGTTCCGTGACGTCACGAGGGGCGAAGCAGTGACGTAATGATACTCTGGCCCCTGTATTGCCCGTCATTACGTGCAGAGCGAACTCGGGAACTGCGTGGTGCCGCAGCGGCGATCCCGGGGGTGCCCAGCAGCGGGACTGCGGCGATCTGACATCTTATCCCCTATCCTTTGGATAGGGGATAAGATGTCTAGGGGCAGAGTACGCCTTTAAGTTTTAGCGAAATATCTAATGTTTTCATACCTCGTCCAAGGCATTGAACTATTTCATTCTTTTCGGCAGTAGAGAGATGCTTTTTTTCCCCATATTGCTTGAAAATGGTGTCTGCTTAATAATGTGGAACACCCACTTTTAGTAGTTTTTCCTTAAATTGGGCTCACCTGGCAATCTAATTATCACAGGTGTCTGAGATTGTTTTCAGTGATCAAAAGAGCCCTGAGACACCATCCATGAGTTAAACTGAAAAACAAAATATGTAAATATCCAAAAGAGTAATGTTACTTAAACCGCACGATCAATGGCGTACACGTAAAAAATACCAAAGTCCAGAATTGCATATTTTTGGTAAACCCTAAATTTTTTTTATAAAAAGTGATCAAAAAGTCCCATCAAAACAATAATGGTACTGATAAAAACTACAGATCACGGAGCAAAAATCGACCCTCATACATACCTGTATACAGAAAAATAAAAAAGTTTTAGGGGTCAAGTTATCATTTTTTTTGTTATCATTTTTTTAAAGAAGTAAAACAAATCAAACCTATATAAGTTATCATTTTAATCGTACCGGCCTACAGAATAAATATAATGTGTAATTTTTACAAAAAACTACTGCATAAAAGCGGAAGCCCCCAAAAGTTACAAAATGGCGTTTCTCCAATTTTGCCCCACAAATAATTTTGTATTGGTTTTGCCATAGATTTTGTGGTGAAATGATTGATTTAATTACAAAGTAAAATTTGTGGCGCAAAAAACAAGCCCTTATATGGGTCTGTAGGTGGAAAATTTAAAGCATTATGATTTTTAGAAGAGGAGGAAAAAATGAAAATGCAAAATTGAAAAATGGCCCTTTCCTCAAGGGGTTAGGGGAAGTCAGTTACTCCCAGTGCTGCACCATAGAGCAATGCAACAGTGCCAGAGAGTATGCAGACTATACCAGGCCAGAAGAGTGTGCAGACTATTCTATACCAGGCACATGAAATACAGAGGAGGAATTAAAGGGGTACTCCTCTGCTCAGCGTTTGGAACAAACTGTTCTGAATGCTGGAGCTGGCGCCGGAAGCTCGTGACGTCATATCCCCGCCCCCTCATAATGTCACGCCCCACCCCCTCAATGCAAGTCTATGGGAGGGGGTGTGACAGCGTTCCCATATTAGCAAGGCAGGAACATAGTCCCTCACATTAGGTGTAGGCAGCAGAGTTTCCCCACAGTGGGTGTAGGCAGAGTTCCCCCACAGTGGGTACAGGCAGCAGAGCCCCTCCCCCAGTAGGTGTGAGCAGCAGAGTTTCCACACCCCTCCCAGTAGGTGTAGGCAGCAGAGTTTCCCCCCCAGTAGGTGTAGGCAGCAGAATTTCCCCCACAGGAGGTGTAGGCAGCAGGGTCCCCCACCACAGTAGGTGTAGGCAGCAGGATCCTCCCCAGAGTAGGTATAGGCAGCAGGGTCCCCCCACAGTAGAGTAGGTGTGGGCAGCAGGATCCCCCCCCACAGTAGGTGTAGGAAGAAGAGTTCAGTAGGTGTAGGCAGCAGAGTCCCCCCCCCAGTAGGTGTAGCAGAGTTTCTCCCCCCCCCTCCCCTCCCACGTTGAAAAAAAATATGCTCACCTGATGTCCCACTCAGCGATCTTCTCCGGAGCACAGAAGGCCAACGTCTTCTATCCTCCACAGTGCAGATGCTGATGACGTTGCTGCGTGGGGGTGGAGGTCACGTCTCCTCTCTGTGTGGGCCGCAGATGCAGCTCACACAGAGGGGACGTCTTTTGCTGTAAGTGCGTGTACCGCACATGCAGCAGAAGGCAGAGCTGTTTGCCTGGGGATCCGGGACAAGTGTCCTGGATCCTCAGTAGCGGCGGCAGCGGCAGGCCCTTTTCAAGTCAGTAGTGGCACGGCCTGATCAGTTTGGCGGGCCGGGTTCGCCAAACGGTAGGTACGCCACTGTATACTGTACGGTCTGCGGAGGTGAGTAATGATGCTATGAAAAATTCTGAATAACATTTCAAAAAGGAAAATAAAAATAATACAAAAAAAATAGTTAAACTAAATTCATATGGCACAAACAATGCCTTTTTTGGGGTGGAAGGGGGAGGTTGAATATATGAACCAAAACAATGTGTGCACATAGCTCTACCTGTGTTAGTCCATACTACAAGTGATCTACACTTATCAAAATCTTTTATTGTTTATTTTTAAAATTGTTTCGCCAAAAGAATAAATCAGAGCGAAAACTGGATGTGTAGATCTTATTTTACATGTGTCTTTCTAGAAGTGGCTGCCAGATCTATGCAGTGTGGCCTGTAGATGTCAGCAGCGTATAACAAAGCGGGCCTGATCTGCATCGTACATGAAGTCATGTTGTTTTTGATGGAATGAGGTGTCAGTTCTCAGTGCAGATAGTAAGACTGAGCTATGATGTATGATACTACGGACAGAGGACAGACCCATGAGGGTAACCTCCGGCGGTCTCAGGCTCTGATGTAATAATGGGCTCCAAACGTTGCACACAAAACAACGCTATTTAGAAGTCACTTTGAACCTGTCACTACTGTATAAAAAATAATAATAATTTTTATATGTCATAGAGTCGGTTATATTGGTCAGTGTTCAAACCCTGACAGTTCAGTAGAACGAGCTGGGAGGCGTGCACGCTTAACATTTTTCCATTGTAATAATAAAAAAACAATTACTTAATAATATATTTTACTTATGCTGAGACACAAAAGTACTTACCCACCCTGATTTCCCAAAGTTCCCAATGCAACGCCTTCTGGTCCCCTGTTATTTGTATCTTTTTACTATTTCTGAGATGAGCTGTTGGAGCAGGACCTGCCCTCTTAGCCAGTCACATCAAAGGGATAATACACATAGTGATGTCGCCAATAATATTAGTAATGTAGATGTGCTTTACCACCTCTTGTTATTTGCTTTGTAATCTGTTTGTTTTTCATTACAAGTATATGAAGACTGCTCCTTGCATGTGTGCAATATAAGCAGTGTTTCTTTGTGCTCACACTGGTTTGTTTGTTGTTTTTCTTTGGGGTATAGTATGGGTTAATGTTACAAGTACACCTCATTGTTAACCAGCATCCAACATGTGTAATTTAAAATAGCTGCTGGTAACTGTGTGATGATGACCATGAGTAAGGGATCTAATAGCCCAGAAATGCGTCGGCATGATGTGGTTTTATACGGGGATGTTTTATACAGTGTTTTATGAAGCTACTATAAATGACTGATGGTTTAATGAACTAGCTGGACCCACTTCTCTTCCTTGCTATCTCTCTGACTTTGTAAGAAATGATGTACGTGAGTAGGCCATGTCTTCTTTTACACTTAGCCAAGTCCACTTAGTTTCAAGTGGCGCGGCCCATATAAAAAGTAAAAAAGTTGCACTTAAAATGTGCAATTCTACATAAATCATAGGTGCTGAATCAATATATACCCCCTAAATATACCCCCTTTATAGATAGATAAGTTTGTCATTGTTGCCCTTAGCAACCAATCAGTTTTTTAAAATTATCTAGGAAGCACATGGCTGGTTTGAGGCACTTTTTAGAGTCCATATTACAGCCGCAATACGCAAGCCTTTCAGACGATCTGCTAAATTGGACCCAGATCCTGTCTGATTCAATGAAACCACAGATGCAGATGGTGTGGATGCTGCAGTGGTAACACAGAAGCTAAAATGCATGTGTAATCCAGCTGGCTTTGAGCCAAGTTTACACTTATTTTTGGGCCGAAACTAGAAATAGATCTGGAAAATTATACTCCTAAAGCTTCCAATTATCCTTCTCCCTTTAGGATCCATTCATTTCTTTGGCTAGAAAAAAAAATGCTGAAACGAAAGAACATTAAAAGCAAAAATGGGACTTCAAATGGGATTTTCTAGTTTTATGTAAATACAGGCTAATCCGTGGACAAAAGAAATATTCAGCAGATTTAGATATTTATATTCTTTTAGGGGTGGGGGGAATTCATCTAGACTGGCATTAAAGGGGTACTCCGGAGTTTAGACATTTTATCCCCTACGTAAGCTGTGTTATATGTTCTTGTTCTCTACAAGTAGTATGGAGAGCCTAGAAAATTAGGTCTAACTAGTGCCGTATACAATCACTTGTTAGAGAAGAAGCGTCTGGCACCACTAGTTCACCAACAGAGAATCTCCACCCATATATATCTAGCAAACAACACGCGTAGCTGTCCGTTATAAGTAACCAAAGCTTCGGCGGTTCTCTCATCCAAAGAAGCCAAAAGACTGATATTGCACATAGAAGATTAAGGATAATGCACTAACTGCTGGCTTTGTCGAATGCTTCAAGCTTTATTCATAGTACATCAATCTTCAATCCAACGAGACAGGTACACAGGGAGCTGGAGGTGGTACAAATGAGGCTGGGGGCGTTCAAAGGGGCGGCAACATGTTTCACGCACTACGGCACTTCCTCTGGTCCGTAACTAGTGCCATATCTGTTCAAATGGATCCAGTTGTGTGTATGAGGAAAACTAAATAATCAGCTAACAACTCATGTGAACCAGAAAGAGAGGGATTTCTGTGAAAATGCATTGTTTAAATGTATTTGCAAATTATGGTGGAAAATTTGTATTTGGTCACCTACAAACAAGCAAGATTTCTGGCTCTCACAGACCTGTAACTTCTTCTTTAAGAGTCTCCTCTGTCCTCCACTTGTTACCTGTATTAATGGCTCCTGTTTGAACTCCACTGTGGCCAAGACCAAAGAGCTGTCAAAGGACACCAGTAACAAAATTGTAGACCTGCACCAGGCTGGGAAGACTGAATCTGCAATAGGAAGCAGCTTGGTGTGAAGAAATCAACTGTGGGAGCAATTATTAGAAAATGGAAGACATACAAGACCATTAATAACCTCCCTCGATCTGGGGCTCCATGCAAGATCTCATCAAAATGATCACAAGAACGGTGAGCAAACCACATGGGGGACCTAGTGAATGACCTGCAGAGAGCTGGGACCAAAGTAACAAAGGCTACCATCAGTAACACACTACACCGTCAGGGACTCAAATCATGCAGTGCCAGACGTGTCCCCCTGCTTAAGCCAGTACATGTCTGGGCCCATCTGAAGTTTGCTAGAGAGCATTTGGATGATCCAGAAGAGTATTGGGAGAATGTCATAAGGTCAGATGAAACCAAAGTAGAACTTTTCGGTAAAAACTCAACTCGTCGTTTTTGAAGGAGAAAGAATGCTGAGTTGCATGCAAAGAACACCATACCTACTGTGAAGCATGGGGGTGGAAACATCATGCTTTGGGGCTGTTTTTCTGCTAAGGGACCAGGATGACTGATCCGTGTAAAGGAAAGAATGAATGGGGCCATGTATTGTGAGAAAACCACCTTTTATCAGAAAGGGCATTGAAGATGAAACGTGGCTGGGTCTTTCAGCATGACAATGATCCCAAACACAGCGCCTGGGCAACGAAGGAGTGGCTTTGTAAAAAGAATTTCAAGGTCCTGGAGTGGCACAGCCAGTCTCAAGATCTCAACCCCATAGAAAACCTTTGGAGGGAGTTGGGAGTCCGTGTTGCCCAGTGACAGCCCCAAAACATCACTGCTCTAGAGGAGATCTGCATGGAGGAATGGGCCAAAATACCAGCAACAGTGTGTGAAAACCTTCTGAAGACTTACAGAAATGTTTGACCTCTGTCATTGCCAACAAAGGGTATATAACAAAGTATTGAGATTAACTTTTGTTATTGACAAAATACTTATTTTCCACCTTAATTTGCAAATAAATCCTTTAAAAAATTAGACAATGTGATTTTATGGATTTTTTTCTCATTATGTCTCTCATAGTTGAGATATGCCTATGATGAAAATTACAGGCCTCTCATCTTTTTAAGTGGGAGAACTTGCACAATTGGTGGCTGACTAAATACTTTTTTGCCCCACTGTATAAGTGAGTTCATCTTGTGAGAATCTATACTAACCAGACTGATGAGTCATACATATATATATATATACATATATATATATATATTTATATATATACTGATACAGAATGTGAACTGGGACGAATGTTATTAAATGAGTATGCATATACAGTTGAAACTAAAAAAATTAGAATATTTTGCAAAGTTCATTTATTTCAGTAATACAACTTAAAAGGTGAAACTAATATGAGAGACTCATTACATGCAAAGCAAGATAGTTAAAGCCGTGATTTGTCATAATTGTGATGATTATGGCTTACAGCACATGAAAACCCCAAATCCCCCCCAATTACTATGATTTGGGGAGCCATGTCATCTGCTGGTGTTGGTCCACTGTGCTTCATTAAGTCCAGGGTCAACGTATCCGTCTACCAGGAGATTTTGGACCACTTCATGCTTACGATGGTCTTTTGCACGATATTCAAATTTTTCGAGTTTCACCTGTATAAGGAGATAGGGGGAGATTTATCGAGGGATTTAGAGCTCTTTTTTTTTGGGCTGTCACTTTTGCAGTGGACTTTTGGCTGTAACTTTTGCAGTGGTCAGGGATTTATCAAGTGCAAAAGTTGCACAAAAAGTCACAACCCTTCCAAAGCAGGGTAAACGTAAGCCAGCCCGGAGCTGGTTTACAAAACGGCTTTGGAAAGCAGATTTCATATTTCCCGCTGGGAGCTGAGACCACGGCTCCTGCGGGAAATATGAAATCACAGCTTACAAAGGGGCCCGAGCTGGCATGACTTTGTAGCCGCACCGGCTCCGTCTTACCCCCGCTACTCATCCCCCCCACCCCCAGATGTTCTCCTCCATGTGTCATGTTGGCCAAAACCGACCAGCCAATTACAGCTCAGGACAGGAAATATGAAGTTACAGTGTAATTTCATACTCCTTGCAGCCAGCCAGCTCCTCTCCCCGGCCACCCACCAGCAACTACTGGCTGTTGCAACTACAACTCCCAGCATGTTTTCACTGAAAGGGCATGCTGGGAGTTGTAGTCCTTATGCTAGCCGGCGGGTGGGAGATGTGGAACGGGGGCTGCTGTGATTGGTGGCAGCTGAACAAAGATAGGTGGCGGTGGGGGATATGTTACACACGGGAGGGGAAAAGAGCGACCGGGGGAGGGGGGCGCCAATCTTCGGCCACCCGGCCGCAACTACCAGCTGTTGCAACTACAACTCTCAGCATGTCCTCATTGAAAGGGCATGCTGAGAGTTGTAGTCCTGTAACGGCTAGCCAGTGGGTGGGAGATGTGGAGCAGGGGCTGCTGCGAGCGGCGGTAAAAAGGTGAAACTAATATATGAGAGACTCATATATTATGTTACATACTGGAGGAGAGCGGCCGGGAAGGGGAGTGGTGGTCCACTCCCTGGCCACCTGCCCGCAACTACCAGCCTTTGCAATTACAACTCCCAGCATGTCCTCACTGTTAGGGCATGCTGGGAGTTGTAGTCTAGGAACCGGGTGCTTCCAACTGTTGCTAAACTACAATTCCCATGACAGGAGTTGTAGTTTAGAAACAGCGAGACTTCAGCTGTTGCTAAGTTACAACTTATATCTTTCCTAGACAACCAAAGGCTGTCTGGAAATGATGGGCTTGTAGTTTAGAGAGGACACTATAAATCTACTAACCTACTTTCCGTTTTTTTTCTTCTTATTTCAGATCCGTGTATGCAGAGGACTTCTTCGGATTCAGTGGACTACGTCATTCACCAGTGTTTTTTAATTTAATAATTTTTTTTTGTTTAAATTTACTTTACAGGCTTAGTAGTGGAAGCTGTCTTATAGACGGAATTCATTACTAAGCTAGGGCTTAGCGCTAGCCACAAAAACAGCTAGCGTTTCCCCCAATTATTACCCCGGTACCCACCGCCACTAAGGTGTCGGGAAGAGCCAGTACCAACAGGCCCAAAGTATCAAAAATGGTGCTCCTGGGCCTAGGCGGTAACAGGCTGGCATTATTAAGGTTGGGGAGGGCTAGTAACAATAGTCCTTGCCCACCCTGGTAACGTCAGGCTGTTGCTGTTTAGTTGGTATCTGGCTGAGAATGAAAATAGGGGGAACCCCACACGTTTTTTTTTATTTTTTTTAAATTAATTATTTATGCAAAAAACATGTGGGGGGTTATTCGTATTTTCATCCTCAGTCAGATACCAACCCAGCAGCAACAGCCTGACGTTACCAGGGTGGGCGGGGACCATTGTTACTGGACCTGTTACTGGCATAAATAACGCCAGCCTGTTACCGCCTAGGCCCAGGAGCACCATTTTTTTACCCTCCGGGCCTGTTGGTACCAGCTCTTCCCGGCACCTCTGTGGCGGTGGGTACCGGGGTAATAATTAGGGGTTAATGCTAGCTGTTTTTGTGGCTAGCACTAAGCCGCGGTTTAGTAATGAATTTCGTCTATATGACAGCTTCCAATACTAAGCCTGTAAGGTAAATTTAAACAAAACAAAAAAACCTTTTTAAAAACTTTTATTTAACCCCTTAAGGACCAGGCCATTTTATACCTTAAGGACCGGAGCGTTTTTTGCAATTCTGACCACTGTCACTTTAAACATTAATAACTCTGGAATGCTTTTAGTTATCATTCTGTTTCCGAGATTGTTTTTTCGTGACATATTCTACTTTAACTTAGTGGTAACATTTTATGGTAACTTGCATCCTTTCTTGGTGAAAAATCCCAAAATTTGATGAAAAAAATGAAAATTTTGAATTTTTCTAACTTTGAAGCTCTCTGCTTGTAAGGAAAATGGATATTCAAAATAAAACATTTTTGGGTTCACATATACAATATGTCTACTTTATGTTTGCATCATAAAATTTATGAGTTTTTACTTTTGGAAGACACCAGAGGGCTTCAAAGTTCAGCAGCAATTTGGAAATTTTTCACAAAATTTTCAAACTCGCTATTTTTCATGGACCAGTTCAGGTTTGAAGTGGATTTGAAGGGTCTTCATATTAGAAATACCCCATAAATGATCCCATTATAAAAGCTACATCCCCAAAGTATTCAAAATGACATTCAGTAAGTGTATTAACCCTTTAGGTGTTTCACAGGAATAGCAGAAAAGTGTAGGAGAAAACTCACAATCTTCATTTTTTACACTCGCATGTTCTTGTAGACCCAATTTTTGAATTTTTGCAAGGGGTAAAAAGGAGAAAATTTTTACTTGTATTTGAAACCCAATTTCTCTCGAGTAAGCACATACCTGATATGTCTATGTTAATTGTTCGGCGGGCGCAGTAGAGGGCTCAGAAGGGAAGGAGCGTCAAATGGTTTTTGGGGGGCATGTCACCTTTAGGAAGCCCCTATGGTGCCAGGACATCAAAAAAAAAACACATGGCATACCATTTTGGAAACTAGACCCCTCAGGGAACGTAACAAGGGGTAAAGTGAACCTTAATACCCCACAGGTGATTCACGACTTTTGCATATGTAAAAAAAATAAAAAAATGTTTTACCTAAAATGCTTGGTTTCCCAAAAATGTTACATTTTTAAAAAGGATAATAGCAGAAAATACCCCCCAAAATTTGAAGCCCAATTTCTCCCGATTCAGAAAACACCCCATATGGTGGTGAAAAGTGCTCTGCTGGCGCACTACAGGTCTCAGAAGAGAAGGAGTCACATTTGGCTTTTTGAAAGCAAATTTTGCTCTGGGGGCATGCCGCATTTAGGAAGCCCCTATGGTGCCAGAACCGCAAAAAAAAAAAACACATGGCATACCATTTTGGAAACCAGACCCCTCGGGGAACGTAAAAAGGGGTAAAGTGAACCTTAATACCCTACAGGTGTTTCACGACTTTTGCATATGTTAAAAAAAAATTTTTTTTTACCTAAAATGCTTGGTTTCCCAAAATTTTTACATTTTTAAAAAGGGTAATAGCAGAAAATACCCCCCAAAATTTGAAGCCCAATTTCTCCCGATTCAGAAAACACCCCATATGGGGGTGAGAAGTGCTCTGCTGGCGCACTACAGGTCTCAGAAGAGAAGGAGTCACATTTGGCTTTTTGAAAGCAAATTTTGCTCTGGGGGCATGCCGCATTTAGGAAGCCCCTATGGTGCCAGGACAGCAAAAAAAAAACACATGGCATATCATTTTGGAAACTAGACCCCTCGGGGAACGTAACAAGGGGTAATGTGAACCTTAATACCCCACAGGTGATTCACAACTTTTGCATATGTAAAAAAAAAAATATAATAATTTTTACCTAAAATGTTGGTTTCCCAAAAATTTTTGATTTTTAAAAAGGGTAATAGCAGAAAATACCCCCCATAATTTGTAACACAATTTCTCCCGAGTACGGCGATACCCCATATGTGACCCTAAACTGTTGCCTTGAAATACGACAGGGCTCCAAAGTGAGAGCGCCATGCGCATTTGAGGCCTAAATTAGGGATTGCATAGGGGTGGACATAGGGGTATTCTACACCAGTGATTCCCAAATAGGGTGCCTCCAGCTGTTGTAAAAGTCCCAGCATGCCTGGACAGTCAGTGGCTATCTGGTAATACTGGGAGTAGTTGTTTTGCAACAGCTGGAGGCTCCGTTTTGGAAACAGTGGCGTACCAGACGTTTTTCATTTTTATTGGGGAGGGGGGCTGTGTAGGGGTATGTGTATATGTAGTGTTTTTTACTTTTTATTTTATTTTGTGTTAGTGTAGTGTAGTGTTTTTAGGGTACAGTCGCACAGTCGTTCACAGTAGTTTCTCGCTGGCAGTTTGAGCAGCGGCAGAAAATTTGCCTCAGCTCAAACTTGCAGCCGGATACTTACTGTAATCCTCCGCCCATGTGAGTGTACCCTGTACATTCACATTGGGGGGGGGGGGGGGAACATCCAGCTGTTGCAAAACTACAACTCCCAGCATGTACGGTCTATCAGTGCATGCTGGGAGTTGTAGTTTTGCAACAGCTGGAGGCTCCGTTTTGGAAACGGTGGCGTACCAGACGTTTTTCATTTTTATTGTAGGGGTATGTGTATATGTAGTGTTTTTTTACTTTTTATTTTATTGTGTGTTAGTGTAGTGTTTTTAGGGTACAGTCGCATGGCAGCTTGAGCTGCAGCAGAAAATTTGCTGCAGCTCAAACTTGCAGCCGGATACTTACTGTAATCCTCCGCCCATGTGAGTGTACCCTGTACATTCACATTGGGGGGGGGGGGGGGGACATCCAGCTGTTGCAAAACTACAACTCCCAGCATGTACGGTCTATCAGTGCATGCCTGGAGTTGTAGTTTTGCAACAGCTGGAGACACACAGGTTGTGAAACACCGAGTTTGGCAACAAACTCAGTGTTTTGCAACCAGTGTGCCTTCAGCTGTTGCAAAAGCTACAACCCCCAGCATGTACGGACAGCGGAAGGGCATGCTGGGTGTTGTAGTTATGCAACAGCCGGAGGCATACTACTTTGGCTGGGGATGCTGGGGATTGTAGTTATGCAACAGCTGGAGACACACTGGTTTGCTACTTAACTCAGTGTGCCTTCAGCTGTTGCAAAACTACAACTCTCAGCAGTCACCGACAGCCAACGGGCATGCTGGGAGTTGTAGTTATGCAACCAGCAGGTGCACCACTACAACTCCCAGCATGCACTTAAGCTGTTTGTGCAAGCTGGGAGTTGTAGTTACACAACAGCTGAAGGTACACTTTTCCATAGAAAGAATGTGCCTCCAGCTGTTGCAAAACCATAAGTCCCAGCATGCCCATAAGTGCATGCTGGGAGTTGTGGTGGTCTGCCTCCTCCTGTTGCATAACTACAGCTCCCAGCATGCCCTTTTTGCATGCTGGGAGCTGTTGCTAAGCAACAGCAGGAGGCTGTCACTCACCTCCTGCTGCTGCTTGATCGCCGCACAGGTCAGACCCGCCGCCGCCGCCGTCGTCGCTCCTGGGGCCCCGATCCCAACATTAAAGCCGGGGATCGGGGTCCCCAGCACCAGGGGTGCACGTCCCGCACCCGCTCACGTCCTCCGGAAGAGGGGCGGAGCGGGTGCGGGAGTGACACCCGCAGCAGGCGCCCTGATTGGTCGGCCGGTAATCCGGCCGACGAATCAGGGCGATCGTGAGGTGGCACCAGTGCCACCTCACCCCTGCAGGCTCTGGCTGTTCGGGGCCGTCAGATCAGCCAGTAATTCCGGGTCACCGGGTCACTGGAGACCCGATTGACCCGGAATCGCTGCAGATCGCTGGACTGAATTGTCCAGCGATCTGCGGCCATCGCCGACATGGGGGGGGGCATAATGACCCCCCTGGGCGATATGCCGCGATGCCTGCTGAACGATTTCAGCAGGCATCGGGCACCGGCTCCCCTCCGGCTAGTGGCAGGGGGCCGGGAAAGGACAGGACGTACTCCTACGTCCTCGGTCCTTAAGGACTCGGAAACGGGGGCGTAGGAGTACGTCAATTGTCCTTAAGGGGTTAAAAAAAACACTCCCCCACAAGCCCTCGTTAACCATTTTATTACTATTAAACAAAAAAAACGCTGAGCATTGACGTAGTCCACTGAATCCGAAGAAGTCCTCTGCATACACGGATCTGAAATAATAAGAAAAAAACATGGAAAATTGGCTAGTACATTTATAGTGCCCTCCCTTAGGGAAAAAGACCATAAACCAGCTTTTCCTAACAGGGAGCCTCCAGCTGTTAGTAAGCTACAACTATATCTCTGGGAAAGATACAAGTTGTAATTTAGCAACAACTGGAGTCTCGCTGTTTCTAAACTACAACTCCTGTGATGAAAAAATGAGCCCTCACACATGCTAGAAGGGTCAGAAAAGCATAATCTTAAACATGCTAATTTTCATATAAATAGTTATAATTTTTTGAAAAAAGCAAAACAAAATCAAACCTATATAAGGCCCCTTTTACACTGCCACACACGTCCTTCAGGCACTTTTTTTTTGTGCCTTAAAGAAGTAGTCTAGTACAGACTACTCCTTTTCCATCCTGCCCGGGCTGCAAAAAAATAGAAAATAAACATTCACTTACCTTCCTGCGTTCCCCCCCGGAGCTCCGCTACAGCTGATCGGTCGGCCAGGTTGTCTTCTTCGTACTTCCGTGTGCACGGCTCGTTGTTATCTTCTATTTTTTTGCAGCCTGGGCAGGATGGAAAAGGAGTAGTCTGCACCGGACTACTCCTTTAAATGGGCACTGTCATGAACTTTTTTTTCTTTAATGTGTCTAATATACTTTTAATTATTTTTTTTGTAATTAAAATACTTTATTTTAATGTTGAAATCTGGCCACTAGGGGTCTCCCTCCTAGTGGCCGGCTGCAGCCTGCTGTGACGTCACAGATGAATTCGGACCGATTCCGGCCGGGCATCGGTCCGAATTCAGTCAGGCTGCGCTCTCTCCCTGCCTGTCAATCAGACAGGCGGGAGCGAGCGCTATGATTTATGAGGATGTGCCCAGGCTCCCTGGCCTCGCACGCCGGCCCCAGCTCCCAGTGTGAGGTAGAATTTCACCCTCCACTTTAGTCTTTTGGGGGGGGGGGGGGGTGACGGATGGAGCGGGTGTGTGTGGCAGGGTGCAGGGCAGCGGGATGTGCAGCAGGGTGCCTCCAGTTGTTTCCCCACTACAACTCCCAGCATGCCCTGACAGCCAATAGATGTCAGGGCAAGCTGAGAGTTGTAGTGGTGAAACAGCTGGAGGCACCCTGTATAGATGAACTAAGGGCGGAAGTCCCCTCCAGCAGGCATCAGTGACGGGAAGTCTGCCTGGTAGTGAGCACACTACCAGGCAGACAAAAAGGCATATTTAATATAGTAAAAAAAAAAAATTTAAGGCAGGGAGGGGGTTAGGGAGAGATGGGCAATAGGCAGGGACATAAAAAAAATTAAAAAAAAGGATGGTGGGAGCTACAGATGTTATTTTTGACCGATCACTAGAGATGAGCGAACTTACAGTAAATTCGATTCGTCACAAACTTCTCGGCTCGGCAGTTGATGTCTTATCCTGCATAAATTAGTTCAGCCTTCAGGTGCTCCTGTGGGCTGGAAAAGGTGGATACAGTCCTAGGAAAGAGTCTCCTAGGACTGTATCCACCTTTTCCAGCCCACTGGAGCACCTGAAAGCTGAACTAATTTATGCAGGATAAGCCATCAACTGCCGAGCTGAGAAGTTCGTGACGAATCGAATTTACTGTTCGCTCATCTCTACCGATCACAACAAGAAACAATTGGTCGCGACAGATCCCATTTACTATTATGGGGTCTGTCAGGCACTGTTGTTTTTTGACAGAAGGAAAAACGGTTAAATGATTCCGCTACCCTCCCCGGGTTGCCCGACGGACGTCACACTGCTGTGTCTCAAAGGCAGTGGGAAAGAAGCCTAAGTTGGATATCATTTCAATTGTATGGACCTACAGAATACATAGAATGTGTCATTTTTACAGAAAAGTGCACTGGGTCGAAATGGAAGGTCCTATAAATTACAAAATGGCATTTTTTCCCCAATTTTGTCCCACAAATATATATTTTTTTGTTTTGCCATAGATCTTGTGATGAAATTTTTAATTAACATCATGAATGAAAGCACAACAGACGAGGATTGCACATATCCAATTCTTTTATCCAATGTTTCTTCAACTGTTACATAAACAGAAATACAGTGACCCTCCCCCGACCTACGATGGCCCCGACATACGATAATTTCAACATGCGATGGCCTCTCAGAGGCAGCATCAACATACGATGCTTTTGTATGTCGGTGTCATCGCATAAACGGCTATCCGGCAGCGCAGAATGCTTCAGCTGCCACCGGATAGCCGTTTACGGTGCCCCGTGTGGTCCGCTGACGATCACTTACCTGTCCTCGGTGCTCCGGCGCGTCCTCTTCGGGATCCCATGCATCGTCGGCGCTCTCCATCGTCGTCATCACGTCGCTGCGCACGCCGTCCAGTCATCCAATAGGAGCGGCGTGCGTAGCGACGTGATGGCGGCGACGGAGAGCCAGGATGCCGGGGAAGCAGAGGCCTTGACGGAGCGTCGGGGTCACCTTGAGGACGCGGCAACAGCGATAGACGGCGACATCCCGGGCAGCGGTGACGAGCGGTGACGGTCCGGAGTGGCGGGGACACGTGAGTACAACTTCCTCTAACAGTGGTCTACAACCTGCGGACCTCCAGATGTTGCAAAACTACAACACCCAGCATGCCCGGACAGCCAACGGCTGTCCGGGCATGCTGGGTGTTGTAGTTTTGCAACATCTGGAGGTCCGCAGGTTGTAGACCACTGTCCTATACTTTACATTGCACGGATCCCTCAACATACGATGGTTTCAACAAACGATGGTCCGTTTGGAACGGATTACCATCGTATATTGAGGGACCACTGTAAATGAATAGAGGATAGTCACCCATCAGCCTCACCGAAGTCTCCTGTTCCTGGCCATGATCTGTTGTATCTCCTGCGGGCTGGAAGTCGGACTGCTCAGAAGATCCGAGCACCGACCATCAAGCTGGTGACGTTTCAGGAGGTAGAACTCCCTTTCTCAAGCCTAGGTGGAGGAGGTGGTGTTACAAAGTGCTGTTCTGAAGTCATTTAATGGTTTTTGCCTATTTGTGCTAAAAAAAAAATAAAAAAAAATGGTATTCAAAAGCGATTTATTATTTTTGCTTATGTGAGCCAAATTTATCAACCCCCTGTAATAGTATAATATATATGTCACACATAAGCAAAACCAAAAGCAAGAAGGTTTTTTTTCTTAAACTTCCAAAACTCAGTAAAGAAATGGTTGAAAAAAGACATACGTCCATCAAGTTCAACCAGGGAGTTGAAGTGAAGGGTATAACGGGATAAGGGGAAGGGATGTAGTTTTATATTTCTTCATAAGCATTAATGTTATTTTGTTCCAGGAATGTATCTAATCCTGTTTTAAAGCTATTAATTGTTCCTGCTGTGACCAGTTCCTGAGGTAGACTGTTCCATAAATTCACAGTTCTTATGGTAAAGAAGGCGTGTCGCCCCTTTAGACTAAACCTTTTCTTCTCCAGACGGAGGGAGTGCCCCCTCGTCCTTTGGGGGGGTTTAACCTGGAACAGTTTTTCTCCATATTTTTTGTATGGGCCATTAATATACTTATATACGTTTATCATATCCCCCCTTAAACGTCTCTTCTCAAGACTAAACAATTGTAACTCCTTTAATCGCTCCTCATAGCTAAGATGTTCCATGCCCCATATTAGTTTAGTCGCGCGTCTCTGCACCCTTTCCAGCTCCACAGTGTCCCTTTTATGGACTGGTGCCCAAAACTGAACAGCATATTCCAGGTGAGGCCGTACCAATGCTTTATAAAGGGGGAGTATTATGTCCCTGTCCCTTGAGTCCATGCCTCTTTTGATACATGATAATATCCTGCCGGCTTTGGAAGCAGCAGCCTGACATTGCATGCTATTTTGTAGTCTGTGATCTACAGGTACACCCAGATCCTTCTCTACCAGGGACTCTGACAGTTTAATCCCCCCCTAAGACATACGACGCATGCAGGTTATTAGTACCCAGATGCATAACTTTACATTTATCCACATTGAACCTCATTTGCCAAGTGGATGCCCAGACACTTAGTCTATCCAAGTCATCTTGTAACCGATACACATCCTCTATAGACTGTACCGTGCTACAAAGCTTGGTGTCATCTGCAAAGATAGAAACAGAGCTGTTAATGCCATCCTCTATATCATTGATAAATAAATTAAACAACAGCGGTCCCAGTACTGAACCTTGGGGTACACCACTAATAACCGGGGACCAATCAGAGTACGAATCATTGACCACCACTCTCTGGGTACGATCCATGAGCCAGTGTTCAATCCAGTTACAAACTAAAATTTCCAAACCCAAAGACCTTAACTTACCTGTCAGACGTCTATGAGGGACAGTATCAAACGCTTTAGCAAAATCCAGAAACACTATATCCACAGCCATTCCTCTATATACAGAGCCCCCCTCTATATACAGAGCCCCCCTCTATATACAGAGCCCCCCTCTATATACACAGCCCCCCTCTATATCCACAGCCATTCCTCTGTATACAGAGCCCCCCTCTATATACACAGCCCCCCTCTATATCCACAGCCCCCCTCTATATCCACAGCCATTCCTCTGTATACAGAGCCCCCCTCTATATACACAGCCCCCCTCTATATCCACAGCCCCCCTCTATATCCACAGCCATTCCTCTGTCAAGGCTTCTACTCACCTCTTCATAAAAGCAAATTAGATTGGTTTGACAACTTCTATCCTTAGTAAACCCATGCTGGCTATCACTTATAATACAATTATCCCCTATGTATTCCTGTATGTAATCCCTTATAAGTCCTTCAAACAATTTACCCACAATGCACGTTAGACTTACCGGTCTATAATTACCTGGCGAAGACCTAGAGCCCTTCTTGAAGATTGGTACCACATTCGCCTTGCGCCAGTCCCTTGGCACAATACCAGACACCAGAGAATCTCTAAATATCATGAACAGGGGTACAGATATTACTGAACTTACCTCTCTAAGAACTCTTGGGTGTAGTCCATCCGGCCCTGGAGATTTGCTTACATTTACTTTACTTAACTTACCTTGTACCATCTCTACATTAAGCCAGTCCAGTACATTACATGATGTGTTACCAGCACTGACCTGTCCAATGTCAGCTCCTTCTTCCATAGTATATACAGAACTAAAGAACCCATTTAACTTTCTGGAGCCAGTTGATATAACATTTTTTTTTAATTTTTCCTGGAATACCCCTTTAAGGCCTCCTTTTTACATACATTCTTATCTACATTTATTCCATATAAGGCTATGTTCAGGCTATTGACCAATGTGGAAAATGTCAGTGTATACTCCACACGAAAGGCTTGAAAGTGCTTATGGTGTTTTTAGGCTGCCTTTTTATAAGCATTTTGGTGGCTTTTTTTTCTCCTGTTTTTCATATATTTGTAATGTGTGATTCCTCCTGAATTGTTCAGCCTGCTGCATTTTGGAACAAGGGACATGGACCAAAAATGCAACAAACCAGCAAAAGGCCACTATAAGGCTATATTTACACACAGCCAGAAGTGGATCCAGTAGGGAGAAGAAGTGTAAGTCTTTCCTTTATATTTCCTATTCCTTTTGAATACACTTCTGGCTTTGGCTCAAAAACTGCAGTGGCAGAAATCCCAAAAAACTTTGTGGAAACCTAACCTAAAAGGACTGTTTTTAACCCCTTAATGACAATGGACGTAAATGTACGTCATGGTGACGTGGTACTTAACGCACCATGACGTACATTTACGCGCCGCCATGATCACGAGCACCGAAGCGGTGCTCGCGTCATGCGCAGCAGGTCCCGGCTGCTATGGTATCAGCAGCCAGGGACCCGCCGGTAATGGCGGACATCCGCGATCACGGGGATGTCCGCCATTAACCCCTCAGATGCCGTGATCAATACAGATCACGGAATCTGCGGCAGTGCGGTACTTTGAATGGATGATCGGATCGCTCGCAGCGCTGCCGCGGGGATCCGATCATCCAGCATGGCGGCCGGAGGTCCCCTTACCTGCCTCTGCTGCCTTCCATGGGTCTTCTGCTCTGGTCTGAAATCAAGCAGAAGATTTGCCCCCAAAAAAAGTGTGAAAAAATAATTAATACACATATTTAGTATCACCGCTTGCGTAAAAGTCTGAACTATCAAAATATATTGCTAATTATCCCGTGCGGTGAACGGTGTAAACAAAAACAAAAAAAATAGTCCAAAATTGCTGCTTTTTTGTCACATTTTATTCCAAAAAAATTTATAAAAAATTTATAAAAAGTAAAACCTAAGCAAAAGTGGTACTGATAAAAACTACAGATCATGGCGCAAAAAATGAGCCCTCATACCGCCCCATATACGGAAAAATTAGAAGGTTATAGGTGGTCAAAATAGGGCAATTTCAAACATACTAATTTTGTTAAAATGGTTTGAGATTTTTTTTAAGCGGTTCAATTATAGAAAAGCATATAAGATGGGTATCATTTTAATTGTATTGACCCACAGAATAAAGAAAACATGTCATTTTTACCGGAAAGTGTACAGCGTGAAAACGAAACCTTCCAAAATTTGCTAAATTGCAATTTACTTTTCAATTTTCCAACATAAATAATATTTGTTTGGTTGCGCCGTACATTTTATGGTAAAATAAGTGATGTAATTACAAAGTACAATTGGTGACGCAAAAAACAAGTCGTCATATGGGTCTGTGGATGGAAATATAAGAGAGTTATGATTTTTAGAAGGCGAGGAGGAAAAAGCGAAAATGCTAAAATAAAATTGGTCTGGTCCTTTAGGCCAATATGGGCCTGTTCCTTAAGGGGTTAATGTGTGTAATGGTTATGTGAGAAAACATATAACATCAACACAGAGTGAAAGAGGAATTATAGCTATTGAAGTGAGTGATCTGGAGCAGTTTCTGAAAGAGAATAGCCGTTTGTAATCTCATACAACCCCATCATTTTCCTGAAATCTGACAGTAAATTTGTCCTATGTTTATATAAATGTATATATGTATGTATGTACCATATATACTCGAGTATAAGCCGAGTTTTTCAGCACGATTTTTCGTGCTGAAAACGCCCCCTCGGCTTATACTCGAGTGAACTCTCCGCCTGTCAATCCCTTCTCAGTGGTCTTCAACCTGCGGATCTCCAGATGTTGCAAAACTACGACTCCCAGCATGCTGGGTGTTGTAGTTTTGAAACCTCTGGAGGTCCACAGGTTGAAGACCACTGCGGCCTTCGTCATCATCCAAGGGGGGCCCCCTTTTGTTTTGTACTCACCTCCCCTCTGTGGGAAGTTAGGGTGAGCTGGTTCGGGCCATCTATGCTGCAGGGACCGTCCGGTGGGGATGGTTAGTCGTTGCGGGCTGTCCATTTTCACCGGGGGGCCCTTTTCTCCGCTCCGGGCCCGACCCCGAACTAGTGAAGTTGCCTTGATGATGACGCACAGGGACGTTGCGTATGAATGTCCCTGTGCATCGTTGTTAAGGCAACATCACTAGTCCGGGGCCAGGCCCGGAGCGCAGAGAAGAGGGCCCCCCGGTGAAAATGGACGGCCCGCAACGACTAACCATCCCCACCGGACGGTCCCTGCAGCATAGATGGCCCGAACCAGCTCACCCTAACTTCCCACAGAGGGGAGGTGAGTACAAAACAAAAGGGGGGGAGGGGGCTGGATGATGACTAAGGGCGCAGTGGTCTTCAACCTGCAGACCTCCAGAGGTTTCAAAACTACAACTCCCAGCATGCCCGGACAGCCGATGGCTGTCCGGGCATGCTGGGAGTAGTAGTTTTGCAACATCTGGAGGTCCGCAGGTTGAAGACCACTGATGAAGGGATTGACAGGCGGTGATAATGAGGGAGGGGGATGATGACTGGGGTCTGGATGATGACATGGGGGGATGATGTATTTCCCACCCTAGGCTTATAGTCGAGTCAATAACTTCTCCTGGGTTTTTGGGGTGAAATTAGGGGCCTCGGCTTATATTCGGTTCGGCTTATACTCGAGTATATACGGTGTGTGTGTGTGTGTGTGTGTGTGTGTGTGTGTGTGTGTGTGTATATATATATATATATATATATATATATATATATATATATCTAGAGCATTAGGCAGCATTTCTTTTATCCCCACTCCCTTAAAGCTTCTTTAAAATGCCATTTGTCACTTGTGCAGGTTTTATTCTCCTGTTCTTCCTCTTATAATCAGCCAATAAATTGTAAAGATCTCGGCCAAGTTGTAACTAATAAGAAATCCACAATTAGTAAAGCACACGTAGTAAAGTGTCAGCGGCAAACTGTCCGTGTTGCTAGGAAACAGATGATAGGTTATGTCTGCTGCACTTTTATAATAGGTAGTATGTGTTTTTTTCATCCATTTGTGGCTCAGGGAGGGAGTTAAAGGTGGCATGGCTAATACGTGCCTGTTTTTTAATAGTTACTGAATGTAAGGCAAGTAACACTAAGGGGTTACAGTTGTGCTTAAGATTCTGCATACCCCGGCAGAAATCGGGACATTTTGGCATTCATTTAGAAAATAGGACTGATCACGTAAAAAAAATAACAGTCTTTTATTTAAGGAATAGCTGAGTACCTGGCGTTGTCTGGTCTTCCTACCTAAACCTTGTGAGAGAGCAAAAGACACAGGAATTATCTCATCCTCATATCCCATCCTCATATCCCATCCTCATTCTCATATCCCACCCTCATATCCAATCCTCATATCCCACCCTCATATCCAATCCTCATATCCCACCCTCATATCCCATCCTCATATCCCATCCTTATATCCCATCCTCATATCCCACCCTCATATCCCACCCACATATCCCGTCCTCATATCCCATCCTCATATCCCATCCTCATATCCCATCCTCATATCCCATCCTCATATCCCATCCTTATATCCCATCCTTATATCCCACCCTCATATCCCATCCTTATATCCCATCCTCATATCCCATCCTCATATCCCATCCTTATATCCCATCCTCATATCCCACCCTCATATCCCACCCTCATATCCCATCCTCATATCCCATCCTTATATCCCATCCTCATATCCCATCCTCATATCCCATTCTCATATCCCCTCCTTATATCCCAACCTTATATCCCATCCTTATATCCAGACCTTATATCCCATCCTCATATCCCGACATCATATCTCATCCTCATATCCTGAGCTCCTTCTTGTGGCTGCAGGAAGGGAGAGACTTTGTATTTTGTTTATTTGGGGTATTTTTGCACCTTTTTTTTTGTGATATTTAACTATATTTATTAAAAGCTACATCTTAGGAACTTTAAAGGGGTACTCCGGTGGAAAACATTTTGTTTTAAATCAACTGGTGCCAGAAAGTTAAACAGATTTGTAAATGACTTCTATTAAAAAATCTTAGAAAAATTCATTTCTTTTTGAATTTATTTTTTGTGTTGTCCATAGTGCTCTCTGCTGACACCTGATGCCCGTATCAGGAACTGTCCAGAGCAGGAGAAAATCCCCATTGAAAACCTATGCTGCTCTGGAAACTTCCTGACACAGACAGAGGTGTCAGCAGAGAGCACTGTGGACAAGACAAAAAAGAAATTCAAAAATAAATTAATTTTCTCTGTAGCATACAGCTGCTCAAAAGTATGGTAGTAAGTAAAAGTAAGTAGTAAGGGTAAAACATTTTTAATATTTTATTCTTATTTTTAACAAATCTGTTTAACTTTCTGGCACCAGTTGATTAAAAATAAATAAATAATGTTTTACCCCTTTAAGTTCTTTGTAGATTTATTATTTGTATCTGCCTGAAAGTAACATGATCAGGCAATGTACCAGAAGTCCTATAGAATGCATGGGACCTTTAGCAAAAAAAAAAAAAAAAAAACACCCTCGCAAATGGGGGTGGGTTAGGGTTGATTTAAATCTACTATATTTTTAGCTGGAACAACAATACATACATATGTTGAGATATATATATATATATATATATATATATATATATATACATACAATATCTCACATAAGTTAGTCCACCACTTGCATTTTTGTAAATATTTTATATCTTTTCATGTGACATCACTGAAGAAATGCCCCTCTGCTACAATGTAAAGTAGTGAGTGCCCAGCCTGTATAACAGTGTATAATGTTGTGTCCCCTCAAAATAACTCAACACAGACACTAATGTCGAAACCTTGGCAACAAAAGTGAGTACACCCCTAAGCGTAAATGTTGAAATGGGGCTCATGGTGTCAATATTTTGTGTGACCACCATTATTTTTCAGAACTACCTTAAAGGGGTATTCACCCCTAGACATCTATCCAAAGGGGGACCCCGCGATCTCCCTGCTGCACCCGATGTTCGTTTAGAACATCGGGTGCAGCGCCGGAGGATCATGCTGTCACTGCCATGTCCCCTCAATGTAAGTCTATGGGAGGGGGCGTGACAACCGCCACTCCCTCTCCCATAGACTTGCATTGAGGGGGCGTGGCCGTGAGGTCATGAGCCTCTGCCCAGCAACGTCAGTCATCCGGCACGGAGCGAAGTTTGCGCCGTGCCCGGATGTCTAGGGTGCTGCAGCCGAGATTGCAGATCTTCACAGGTTGTCACTGGAGTCCTCTTCCTCTCCTCCATTACAATATTACGGAGCTGGTGGATGTTAGAGACCTTGCACTCCCCCCACCTTCCTTTTGAGGATGTCCCACAGATGCTCAATAGGGTTTAGGTCTGGAGATATCCTTGGCCAGTCCATCACCTTGACCCTCAGATTCTTTAGCAAGGCAGTGGAGGTCTTGGAGGTGTTTGAGGTTGTTACTGCCCTGTGGTCAGTCACAGGGAAGAGATCATGTTCTCCGTCAGTATGTCATATGTTGGCATCCATGGTTCCCTCAATGATCTGTAGCCCCCCCCCCCCAGTGCCAGCAGTCCTCAAACAGCCCCAGACCATGACACTCCCATCACCATGCTTGACTGTAGGCAGGACACACTTGTCTTTGTACTCCTCACCTGGTTGCTGTCACACACACACTTGACACCATCTGAACTATCACAAGTTTATCTTGTTGGCTTCAGACTACAGGACAGGGTTCCAATAATCCATGTCTATTTCAGCAAACCATGCAGACCAATTTGATGCAGCGTGCGGTGTATGGTCTGAGCACTGACCCCCTGGCTGACTCAAACTTTACAACCCACCCCTTCAACCTCTGCAGCAATACTGGCAGCATTCATATGTCTATTTCCCAAAGACAACCTTTGGATATGATGATGAGCACGTGCACTCAACTTAACTTTGTTAAACCATGGAGAGGCCTGTTCTGAGTTGAACCTGTCCTGTGAAACCACTGTATGGTCTTGCCCAACATGCTGCAGCTCAGTTTCAGGGTCTTGACAATCTTCTTACAGCCTAGGCCATCTTTATGTAGAGCAGATCCACAGAGAGTTTTTTGCCATGAGGTGCCATGTTGAACTTCCAGTGAACAGTATTAGAGAGTGTGAGAGCGATAACACCAAATTTAAGACACCTGCTTCACATTTACACCTGATGACACAAGGAAAGGAAAAGGGCTAATTGGGCCCAATCTGGACATTTCAACTTGAGTTATTTTCAGGGGTCAGCTACATTAAAGGGGTACTCCCGTGGAAAACTTTTTTTTTTAATTAACTGGTGCCAGAAATTTAAACAGATTTGTAAATTACTTCTATTAAAAAATCTTAATCCTTCCAGTACTTTATAGGGGCTATATACTACAGAAGAAATGCTTTTATTTTTTAATTTCTCCTATGTCACGACCACAGTGCTCTCTGCTGACCTCTGCTGTCGTTTTTGGAACTGTGTAGAGAAGGAGAAAATCCCCATAGCAAACATATGCTGCTCTGGACAGTTCCAAAAATAGACAGCAGAGGTCAGCAGAGAGCACTGTGGTGATGACATCAGAGAAATCCAAAAGGAAAAGCATTTCCTCTGTAGTATACAGCCCATAAAATGTATTGGAAGGATTAAGATTTTTTAATAGAAGTAATTTACAAATCGTATAAAGGAGTTGGAGAGGCTCTTGTCTAACTACCCACCAAATAAACCCAGGCTGCCTAATTAGACACCTATACCCAAGGTGTCAAAAAGTAGTATGTCTATAGAAATATATATATTAGGGCTCAGGGTTTGAGACAACTGGACAGATAGTAATTTAATGTATTTAATATTATGCAGTGTGACAATATAATATAAAATATGAGATAATAAAATAAATGCAAATAGTGGCTTCTGCGTTTCACAGGGCCCTTGTGTAGGCGCAGCACCAACTAATATAATCTAAAATATATGCATACCATAATGTGTAAAAAATTAAAAATTAAGACCACCATACAAAAATATAAATGATATAACTATACAGGGAGAGGAATCTGGGTGGGAGAGTCTTAGTCCATCCACAATCGTCAATTCTCTCCTCTCTTAAAAAGTACTGCAAATTATGACAGATTCCAGTATAGTTGTAACCAATAGCAACCATATAGGTTTTGGTTAGTAACCCATAGCAACCATTTAAATGTGTCCGGCTATAGCAGTAGTTCGCAATCGAACATCTTAGCAAATAATGTTCATATACTTGCTATTTGCAGACAATTGTCAACGTATATGCTTGTGTACAGTCACTGTTAATATGCATGCATATTTTTGGGATACTTTGTATCTCACCGCTCCCGGGCACTGATGCGCTGGACTTCACGGGAATGCTACGATCTCCTCCAGTTGCGCTATGGAATCCCACAGTGTGTTAACACTAAGTGGCTCTCGTGGCATGAGACAGCATCACCGGAGACTCGGCCGTCTCCCACGGTGGTAATGCTGGATGACAGTGGGTTCCGGGTGGTGGTATTGCAGCGGTTCTGCAGGTGAGTATGTTGGTAAGCCGGTGGCATCCTCGTGGCAATGAGGCGCGGATGTCTCCTTTACCAGGTGTCGGGTGATTGACAGTTATGTTTTCCGGTATCGGACTGCTAGTTGCTGAGCAGGGCAAATAAACTGGTGGTCTCAATAGTTATTAAGGGGACGCTGGACGCATTTCAGGACTGTCCCAGTCCTTTCTTCAGCAGCTAAGAATATGGATTCCACTGTCATCCAGCATTACCACCGTGGGAGACGGCCGAGTCTCCGGTGATGCTGTCTCTTGCCATGAGAGCCACTTAGTGTTAACACACTGTGGGATTCCATAGCGCAACTGGAGGAGATCGCAGCATCCCCGTGAAGTCCAGCGCATCAGTGCCCGGGAGCGGTGAGATACAAAGTATCCCAAAAATATGCATGCATATTAACAGTGACTGTACACAAGCATATACGTTGACCATTGTCTGCAAATAGCAAGTATATGAACATTATTTGCTAAGGTGTTCGATTGCGAACTACTGCTATAGCCGGACACATTTAAATGGTTGCTATGGGTTACTAACTAAAACCTATATGGTTGCTATTGGTTACAACTATACTGGAATCTGTCATAATTTGCAGTACTTTTTAAGAGAGGAGAGAATTGACGATTGTGGATGGACTAAGACTCTCCCACCCAGATTCCTCTCCCTGTATAGTTATATAATTTATATTTTTGTATGGTGGTCTTAATTTTTTACACATTATGGTTTGCATATATTTTAGATTATATTAGTTGGTGCTGCGCCTACACAAGGGCCCTGTGAAACGCAGACGCCACTATTTGCATTTATTTTATTATCTCATATTTTATATTATATTGTCACACTGCATAATATTAAATACATTAAATTACTATCTGTCCAGTTGTCTCAAACCCTGAGCCCTAATATATATTTTTCTATAATTTACAAATCTGTTTAAATTTCTGGAGCCAGTTGATTAAAAAAGAAAAAAAAAAAAGTTTTCCACGGGAGTACCCCTTTAAACACTGTTATACAGACTATGTCCTTTCTCCAGTGTTGCCACATAAAAACATATAATAAAATATTTACAAAGGTGTGAGTGATAGACTCATATATGAGAGATACTTTAGTGATCATATAAAGTAATTTATTATTATATAGTTATTTACACTAAAATCCTGAAAAACACACCACTAATAAGAGACATCGGCAGGTGAGTAAGGATGTTGAAATCAAACTTCCAAATGTCATTTCCAGTTTTTCTCTATAGAAGAATGTAAAAAAAACTAAGTCCTGGTGATGAAGCATGGTGAATGGAAGCCAAAACGCCAAACCTGAGAGACAACATGTCATAAAAGGATCATTATACTAGACCTGTTCATTACAGTTTATTGGTGGTTGATCGGCAATAGATGTTGTGCTAGGCTCTAGGGAAAACCCAGCTGTCTTTTTAAATTTTAGAGAAGAATACTGGAATATGCATTATCATACAATCTAACAGTCCACAAGTCTCCAAACAGTAGGGTAGTCACCAATCTCAGATATGTATATTGCAAATCTAACATGTTTCCCTACAAGATTAAAATGGGATCAGATGTCTTATTGCGGGGGTGGGGTGGGGGTGGGGGGGCAGGGGTTTGGGCGGGGGTTCTGCCGATGGGACCCCTCACGATCTCCGTGGACATCTCTGTGCCGGGTGCTGCCCCAGTTTTGGAAACGCTGGGTTTCCCAGACGGAGACGTGATGTCACGCCACACCACCTCATGATGTCACACCATGTCCCCTCCCATAGACATAAATGGAAGGGGCGTGGCGTCACAAAGGGGCAGGGTGTGATGTCACTATCTCGCAAACCAAGCGTTTCCGAGACTGGAGCAGCACCCATCACAGAATGCCAGCGGCGGGACCCCCACGATTAGACATCTTATCTCCTATATTTTGGATAGGGGATAAGATGTTTAAAGGGGCACTTCACTGGAATTTTTTTTTTTTAAATCACCTATTACCAGAAAGTTAAAACAGATTTGTAAATTACTTCTACTTAACCCCTTAAGGACATAGGGCGTACGGGTATGCCCTGATGTCCTGGTAGTTAAGGACACAGGGCGTACCTGTATGCGCGTGGGAATTACGGTCCCTGCAAGGTGGGGACCGGACCGGGATGCCTGCTGAAATCAGCGGCAGGCAAGTGGAGGAAGTGGCGTTGTCAAAGGCAGCAGTGAAGATCGCTGTAAAGTGATCTTCACTGCTGCTTCTAGGAGTTTCAAAACTACAACTCCCAGCATGCCCAGATAGCCTTTGGCTGTCTCGGCATGCTGGGAGTTGTAGTTTTGCAACATCTGGAAGGGCACTGTTTGGAGACCACTATAAAGTGGTGTCCAAATTGTAGCGCTCCAGATGTTGAAAAACTACAATTCAAAGCATGCCGAGACTGTCCAGGAATGCTGAGAGTTGTAGCTCGGCAACATCTGGCCCTTCAGATGTTGCCGAACTACAACTCCCAGCATGCCTGGGCAGTGTTCCAAAACCCGTGTGCCTCCAGCTGTTGCATAACTATAACTCACAGCATGCACTGACAGACCATGCATGCTGGGAGTTGTAGTTTTGCAACAGCTGGAGTCACACGGGTTGGGAAACACTGAGTTAGGAAACAGACAGTGGTGCGGAGACACTGCGGTAGTCTGTTACCTAATTCAGTGTTTCCCAACCAGTGTGCGTCTAGCTGTTGCATAACTACAACTCCTAGCTTGCATGGTCTGTCAGTGCATGCTGGGAGTTGTAGTTTTGCAACAGCTGGAGGTTTGTGCCCCCCGCCCCCCTACATGTGAATGTACAGGGTACATTCACACGGGCGGGGGTTTACAGCAAGTTTCCCGCTTCAAATTTGAGATGCAGCAAACTTTCCGCTGAAGCTCAAACTCCCAGCGGGAAACTCACTACATATACACTACACCCTTACACTGTCGCATCCGGGTACACCCCTCAAGTGTGCATGCCACTCTCACTTTGGAGCCCTGTCGTATTTCAAGGCAACAGTTTAGGGCCACAAATGGGGTATCTCCGTACTCGGGAGAAATTGCGTTACACATTTTGGGGGTCCTTTTCTCCTTTCACCCCTTATGAAAAGGTAAAGTTGGGGTCTACACAAGCATGTTAGTGTAAAAAAAAGAAAACATTTTTTATACACTAACATGCTGGTGTTGCCCCATACTTTTGATTTTCATTAGAGGTAAAAGGAATAAAAGACCCCCAACATTTTTTAACACAATTTCTCCCACGTACGGAAATACCCCATATGTGGATTTAAAGTGCTCTGCGGGCGCACAACAGGGCTCAGGAGTGAGAGCGCCATGTACATTTGAGGCCTAAACTGGTGATTTGCGCAGGGGTGGCTGCTGGTGACCCCATTTCGGAAACTAAACCCCTCATGGAATGTAACAAGGGGTGCAGTGAGCATTTACACCACACAGGTGTCTGACAGATTGTCCGACAAAATGAAAAATGTACCAGTGGGGTGTAAATGCTCACTGCACCCCTTGTTACTTTCCATAAGGGGTGTAGTTTCCAAAATGGGGTCACATGTGGGGGGGTTCACTGTTCTGGCACCATGGGGGCTTTGTAAATGCACATGGCCCCAGACTTCTATTCCAACCAAATACTCTCTCCAAAATTGCATTGTTGCTCCTTCCCTTCTGAGCCCTCTAGTGCACCCACAGAGCACTTTGCATCCACAAATGATGTATTTCCTTACTCGAGAGTAATGGGGTTACAAATTTTGGGGGACATTTTCACCTATTATCCTTTGTAAAAATGAAAATTCGTCAATCACCTGTGGGGTGTTAAGGCTCACTGTAACCCTTGTTGCGTTCCTTGAGGGGTGTAGTTTTCCAAATAGTATGCCATGTGGGGTGTTTTTTTTACTGTTCTGGCATCATGAGGGCTTCCTAAATGTGACATGCCCCCCCAAAAACCATTTCAGCAAAATTTGCTTTCCAAAAGCCCAATGTCGCTGCTTCCCTTCTGAGCCCTCTACTGCGCCCTCCGAACACTTGACATACACATATGAGGTATTTCCTTACTCGAGAGAAATGTGGTTTCAAATTTTGGGGGACATTTTCACCTATTACCCCTTGTAAAAATGAAAAATTTGGGGTAACATCAGCATTTTAGTGAAAAAAATCAAATTTTGGGGGACATTTTCAATTTTTACCCCTTTGTAAAAATAAAAAAAATATGGTTCTACAAGAACATGTTAGTGTAAAAAATTTAGATTTTCAATTTTCGCCTTCACTTTGCTGCTATTCATGTGAAACAAAGGGTTAACAAACTTTCTGAATGTCATTTTGAATACTTTGAGGGGTGCAGTTTTCATAATGGGGTCCATTATGGATTGTTTCTAACATAAAGACCCTCCAATCCACTTCAAAACTGAACTGGTCCCTGAAAAATTCAGATTTTGAAATTTACGTGAAAAATTGGAAAATTGCTGCTATACTTTGAAGCCCCCTTGTCTTCAAAAAGTAAAAACATGTCAACTTTATGATAACAACTTAACATAAAGTAGACATATTGTATATGTGAATCAATAGATAATTTATTTGGTATGCCCACTTTCCTTACAAGCAGAGAGCTTCAAAGTTATAAAAATGCTAAATTTTCAAATTTTCCATGACATTTTTACATTTTTCACCAAGAAATGAAAGTATTGACAAAAATTTACCACTATGTTAAACTAGAACATGTCATGAAAAAACTAGCTTGGAATCAAATTCATAAGTAAAAGCATCCCAGAGTTATTAATGCTTAATTAAAAGTGGTCAGATGTGAAAAAAAATGCTCCCGTCCTTAAGGTGAAAATGGGCTTGGTCGTTAAGGGGTTAAAAATCTTAACCCTTCCAGTACTTATCAGCTGCTGTATGCTCCACAGGAAATTCTTTTCTTTTTTAGTTTCCTTTCTGTCTGACCACAGTGCTCTCTGCTGACACCTCTGTCCATTTTAGGAACTGTCCAGAGTAGGAGCAAATCACCATAGCAAACCTCTCCTGCTCTGGACAGTTCCTAAAATAGAAAGAGGTGTCAGTAGAGAGCACTGTCGTCAAACAGAATTATTATTTTTTTTTAAATAAAAGAACTTCCTCTGGAGCATACAGCAGCTGATAAGTACTGGAAGGATTAAAAATTTTAAATCGAAGTAATTTACAAATCTCACTCATAGGTATGCATACGGCACTGAGGACCTGGGAGGATCTCTACAGTTTACTGGGGAACGCTGCTGAGAGTACTATGGTGCTCTGGCTTATGGATGAGTGTTCATGGTAATCCAACATAGAAGATAATAGAAATAAAGCCGGCACTCACCGTTCTTCTCTAGAGGGCCGGAGGAAGTGCAATCCACAGCACGAAACGGAGCTTTTGTCGCCTATGTAATCCCCCCACGTCTGTTCCCTACCCCTGAATTTATGTGAAGCACAATAAAGCAAGAATTTTGAGAAGAACGGTGAGTGCCGGCTTTATTTCTATTATCTTCTATGTTTAATTTACAAATCTGTTTAACTTTCTGGTACCAGGTGATTTAAAAAAAAAAAAAGTTTTCCAGGGGAGTACCCCTTTAAAGGTGGAATACCCCTTTAACAGCAAATATCCGAGGCTTGAAACTAAGATTTCAGCTGCGGATGTGCAGATTGAATTGCTGCAGGTCTTCCCAAGGATTTGCCACATTTTTATGAGGCTAATCTGAGGGTTTTTCCATGCAGAATCTGCAGGAATAGATATCATGTTACTTATTCTTGCAGATATTTCTTCGTGTTGGAATTTTCCATAAAATGCTATTGGGAGTCCATCAGTGTGAAATCGCAATGTGTTAACAGTTACTACTGCTGAAAGGACCACTACCCACTTACACAGTAAAATGTCTTCCATGTTTTCATTTTACATGACTTTGACAATGTCCTAAAAAATACCAACATTACCACAGATTTTTACACAATTCCTATTAGTTTCTGTTGGTTCAAGCAGCAATGGGCTACATATAAGGTAAACAATATAAAGTACAAAAAAACTGACGTTATCTGGTAACCGGAGATCCTTTGCTTAAAGGGGTGGAGAACATTATTTTTTTAATCAACTGGTGCCAAAAAGTTAAACAGATTGGTAAATTACTTCTACTAAAAAATCTTTATCCTTCCAGTACTTTTTAGCAGCTGTATGCTACAGAGGAAATTCTTTTCTTTTTGAATTTCTTTTTTGTCTTTTTGTCTTGTCCACAGTGCTCTCTGCTGACAACTCTGTCCGTGTCAGAAACTGTCCAGAGCAGGAGAGGTTTGCTATGAGGATTTTCTCCTGCTCTGGACAGTTCCTGATAAGGGCATCAGGTATCAGCAGAGAGCACTGTGGACAAGACAAAAAAGAAATTCCAAACGCAAAGAATTTCCTCTGTAGCATACAGCTGCTAATAAGTACTGGAAGGATAAAGATTTTTTTAATAGAAGTCATTTACAAATCTGTTTAACTTTCTGGCACCAGTTCATTTCGTTTTCCACCGGAGTACCCCTTTAACAAAGTAACATGCAAAGAACGCACAGAAGGCATGAAGGTCCTTGCATTACAGTCTCAGACCTTTTTTCAGGGTCATTAGGAAGCCTACTAATAATACTATATAAATCCGTACACATAATAAACATATGACATGATATTTGCCGTCACGTTCTAAATAGATTTCCTCCTGACTCTGAAATGATTTGTGTAGCGCTGGTTCTGTGGTGAGAAAATGCTGTCGGGAGAAGAGAAGCCAGTGTTGTCTCGAGTGCTCAGTGAAATTTCGTCTATTTTGTAGGAGATTGAGTTGTAGTATACGGGGTTGGTGTGGCAGGTCAGTGCCTCATTATGTGATATTGCAGGACTGTCACAAAACGGGGATCGGTAGCACATACACGTGCAAAAAGATCCTGCTCTTGAGGTGGCATTCGAAGACCTGCGTCTTCCCCTATCGGGATCGTCCTGCATGAGAGGTATGAGGTTAATCTGGCTTGTCCGATCTCCTATGGGAAGGTAAATAGAACTCCGACTGCGGGCATCCATTTTGGACTGTAGAGAGAAGCTATTCTGCGCCCTCCGCAGAGAAGCCCTCTCTTCTGCATCTCGCCTTTCATCTTCAGAGTTCATGGTCAAGAAGCGGAGGACCACTAAGTTGAGAAATGCTCCAATTACCGTCAGTCCCACCAGGATATACATAAAGCTGAAAGCAACATATGGCGGTTTCTTCTGCAAAGCTTCATTTTTTTGAAGGGCAACAAAGTCTCCAAACCCTATGGTTGTAAGTGTAATAAAACAATAATAATAAGAGTGAAAGAAGGTCCAACCTTCGAAATACGAGAAAGCAGCTGCGCCAATGCCCAGAGTACCAATGCAAGATAAGAAACCAACTAACACCATATTCTCCATGGACACCTCCGTCTTTCTCATGCGGAAACATTTTTTCAACTTTTTTAATAAAAACCTGACAAATGTGTTCATGCGTTCTCCCAGGCTTTGAAACATGACCAGGGTGAGAGGAATTCCAAGGACGGCATAGAACATACAGAATACTTTCCCAGCATCAGTTCCTGGAGCGGCATGACCATAACCTGCAGGAAGAAAGACAAGGGTTAACTAGGGTTTCTAACAACACAGGTCATGAGTCTGTATCTATTTGGAGATTATTGTGGCAACAGTGTAGGTTATGTTGCCATGCATGGCTTCTTGGTAATAAGCTGCAATACCAAACACAACCTATGGACAGGAGTGGCACTGTTCTAATAACCTTTTAGGCATTGTGCAAATAATCTAAGTATTTGAATCATATTTCCTTTTCACAACACAAATAGAGAAACATAGCCGCATCCAACATTTGTATTTTGATCTACTTGCTTCTCAGCATAATAAAAAAAAAAATAACAGGTTGTTAGTATACATTTTGATCAAAAAATACAAGCCTACTAGCCACATCAAGGCAACCTAGTCAGAGTGGGTCCCTAACCTGACACTGGCATAGCGCCGGGCGGTGACCACTGCCTTCGAGACACCATGACCACAGGGGGAGCGACCCAGTGGCCAGGCAACCCCACTGCTGCCCGACCAAGCCCCTGGCTCTGGGACGCAACACCCCACAGACAAAGCATCACAGAAACAATGACCGCCACAGAGAACCACACCAGTATGAAACCTAACATGTGCCCTCTGGCAGGGACCACTTGGTAGGTATTCACATTGGTGTGATTGCACTGCGGCGGTCATTGTTTCTGTGATGCTTCTGTGGGGTGATGTGGCCCGGAGCCAGAGGCTTGGTCGGGTAGCAGTGGGGCTGAATGGCCACTGGGTCGCTCCCTGTGTGGGCATGGTGTGGCGGTGGCCGACACCCGGCGCTATGCCAATGTTGGGTTAGAGACCCACTCTAAATAGGTGGCCTTGACGTGGCGAGTGGGCTTGTACTTTTTGATCAAAATGTATACTAACAATCTGTCAGTTTTTGCTTAAAGGGGTACTCCCGTGGAAAACTTTTTTTTTTTTTTAAATCATCTGGTGCAAAAATGTTAAACAGATTTGTAAATCACCTCTATTAAAAAATCTTAATCCTTCCAGAGCTTTTTAGGGGCTGTATACTCAAGAGAAATTTAAAAAAGAAATGAATTTCCTGTGATGTCATGACCACAATGCTCTCTTCTGACCTCTGCTGTCCATTTTCGGAACTGTCCAGAACAGGAGAAAATCCCCATAGCAAACATATGCTGCTCTGGACAGTTCCTAAAATGGACAGCAGAGGTCAGCAGAGAGCACTGTGGTCATGACATCAGAGGAAATGCATTTCCTTTTTGGATTTCTCTTAAGTATACAGCCCCTAAAAAGTACTGGAAGGATTAAGATTTTTTAATAGCAGTGATTTACAAATCTGTATAAAGGAAAAAATGTGTGCAGCTCACAAATCTGAAATCCGAGGATATAGTTGGTTATATGCCGAAACCCCAACGGCCGGGAATAAATAGTATATGAAAAGAAAATATATAACCAATCCTTCTAGGATTTTACCCCGAAGGGTACACAATGAATTCAAAAATAATATAGAGAAATTTCAATTGATATAAATTTTATTAAACATATATAAAACAGTTGATGAAATTGTATAAAATTATTCTAATCCTGGCACAGATATAGTATAGGTGAATATTCCACTGGGCCCTAGTGGTATTGATCACCTAAAGTGGGAAGACTTTGTTCTAACAATCATAGATAATAGAAAAATTTATAAAAAAATGTATTAATAAAAAATTATAAAAATATACCGGTCTGAAAAAGGTATTATGTCCTTCTCTGGTGAAGCTGATATAATATCTTAGCGATGAATAGATGGACAAGTAGTGTATCCACTGTGCAGTTGATTTTTTCAGTCTATTGGCTAATACAGGCTTGGTCTGGTCTGTATTGGATACTGCTGTTACAATGTATCTCACCCGCTCCTGGCGCTCGATGTTGTCTCCGTCCACCATACGCCGGCTGCACTGGCACAGGGCTGTCACTTGTGCAGAGTTTTACTTGTGCAGGGGTACGTTTGGCACAACGTCCCCAGTGGCCTCCGTGTTGCTCCTGTGATGGTATTGCAGGGCGGGCGCAGCGCTGGCATCCCTCGTGGTGGATGATGATGGAGAGTGGTAATTTCTCAGGGCGGGTGGAAGATGGATCTTTCCCAGCAGATTCAGGTTAGTGGAAAATCGCGGTGTGAGTCCAGATCGGACTGCAGTTGCGGTGATTGTTGCTTCCAATAAATAGCAAGTCTCTATGCCAGGTTCACACCATCGATATATAGCAAGGTGCGGCAATTGACCTAGACGCGTTTCAGGGTTCTTTTGCTAAATTGCATGACCCTTTCTTCAGTAGGAGAAATAAAGAATTTCTTTATTTCTCCTACTGAAGAAAGGGTCATGCAATTTAGCAAAAGAACCCTGAAACGCGTCTAGGTCAATTGCCGCACCTTGCTATATATATATTTAAGTTTTCCACGGGAGTACCCCTTTAACTGGTCTTCACTGCGAATGCGCCACTTCCTGACATGCGCATTGAAGACCGGTTAGGAGTGGCGGAAAGAGGGAGATCCGGAGGGAGGGGGGATGAATATTCATAAGCGGGCGGCGCTGACGTCACAGGCTCCTGAAAACACCGCCCGTGCCAGTTACAGCCACATTTGCATACAAAGAAAAACTAAGATTGCGGGCGAACGGCCAGACGGATCTGGGCAAGGTAGGGATCATATGAATCAGTGTCCCCCGCTGTACCTATTGTTAGTGCGGGAGTGAACATGTGACAGTTTTCCTTTTAATAACGAAACTGACAGCCGGTTCACCACACTAAACCCAATACACAAGGTTATAGTGCAGGTGAACTGGGCAGGCAACACAGCCTACAACACTACAAGGTGATTAATACTCTTTTCCAGGATAACAGTAGTAACAAAACAACTACTGAACAAGTTTGGGTAAAACTATTTTCTATCACTATTTATAGATCAAATACTTTTTGGGTTAGGAATCCATTCACGGAAATAGCAGTTTGCGAGCACATAAAATTACTCTATGAGAAACTAATCTCACACCTACCTACTAGAGCTCCATAAATAGCTGTAACATGAATTCCTGCATTAGGTGTCATCAGAGTCTGGGGCGGAAAGGGAAGCGCGTGGCATCAATGTGTAGAGCTCGCTGTTCACACATTAGATTGTGGCATCCTTGCCAGCAGGACGGTGGAGCTATTTCGGGGTATTTAGTGTATTTTTGGACATCTGTGATTCTGTATGTTACCTGATGGATTATACAATTTTTTTTGTTTTGCATGTAGTAAATCAGGTAACTACCTTGAAGACACTTAATATGGGACGTTGTATTAGTGTTAACCCCTTAAGGACCGGAAGTTTTTCCGTTTTTGCATTTTCGTTTTTTGCTCCTTGCCTTTAAAAAATCATAACTTTCAAATTTACACCTAAAAATCCATATGATGGCTTATTTTTTGTGCCACCAATTCTACTTTGTAATGACGTCAGTCATTTTGCCCAAAAATCTATGGTGAAGCGGGTAAAAAAATCATTGTGCGACAAAATTGAAAAAAAAAACGCTGTTTTGTAACTTTTGGGGGCTTCCGTTTCTACGTAGTACATTTTTCGGTAAAAATGACACCTGATATGTATTCTGTAGGTCCATACGATTAAAATGATACCCTACTTATATAGGTTTGATTTTGTTGGACTTCTGGAAAAAATCATAACTACATGCAGGAAAATTAATACGTTTAAAATTGTCATCTTCTGACCCCTATAACTTTTTTATTTTTCCGTGTATGGGGCGGTATGAGGGCTAATTTTTTGCGCCGTGATCTGAAGTTTTTAACGGTACCATTGCATTGATAGGACTTATTGATCACTTTTTATTCATTTTTAAATGATATAAAAAGTGACCAAAAATGCACTATTTTGGACTCTGGATTTTTTTTGCGCGCACGCCATTGACCGAGCGGTTTAATTAATGATATATTTTTATAATTCGGACATTTCCGCACGCGGTGATACCACATATGTTTATTTTTATTTTTATTTACACTGTTTTTTTTTTTTATTGGAAAAGGGGGGTGATTCAAACTTTTAATAGGGGAGGAGTTAAATGATATTTATTCACTTTTTTTTTCACTTTTTTTTTTGCAGTGTTATAGGTCCCATAGGGACCTATAACACTGCACACACTGATCTTCTATGTTGATCACTGGTTTCTCATAAGAAACCAGTGATCAACGATTCTGCCGCATGACTGCTCAGGCCTGGATCTCAGGCACTGAGCAGTCATTCGGCGATCGGACAGCGAGGAGGCAGGAAGGGGCCCTCCCGCTGTCCTGTCAGCTGTTCGGGATGCCGCGATTAGCCGCGGCTATCCCGAACAGCCCGACTGAGCTAGCCGGGAACTTTCACTTTCACTTTTAGCCGCGCGGCTCAGCTCTGAGCGCGCGGCTAAAGGGTTAATAGCGCGAGGCGCCGCGATCGGCGCTGCGCGCTATTAGAGGCGGGTCCCGGCTTCACTATGACGCCGGGCCCGCCATGATATGACGCGGGGTTACTGTGTAACCCCGCGTTATATCAGAAGAGCAGGACCAAGGATGTACCGGTACGTCCTTGGTCCTTAAGGGGTTAAAAGAGATTGTCTTATGAAGAGCAGCTCTTGCTCTGGCCCATTTAGGTATTTAACAGTCAAACAAGGAGCTTTATTGTGGATTCAGAATGTTTGCAATATCACAGCACATAAATAGTTACAGAAAGCATAATAGGTGTGCCCTCACGGGCATTAAAGAACAATAACATAACAATCAAGTCTGTACCAACATGACATAATTGCATACAGGGGCGGATCCAGAGTGGAGTCTCGGGAGGGGCACTATTAGAGTATTTTGTGTTGGCGGACAGAAAACAAGATGTTGCTTACGGAACTTACAATATTATTAAATGTATCATACAGTCCTAACCTTGTTTAAGACTCTTAGGCCGTGTTCACTTGTCAGAATAATTATCAAATATACCAATTGCCACAGAATGGGAAAGTCCTAAAGAAGTTTTTACCATTTAAAACTACAGCTCCCAGTATGACCTAAGCAGTGGTGAGGGGATGCTGGGAGTTGTTGTTTCACCCATCATTACTGCAGAACTTACAAGTGACTACAGCTCTGATGGGACACACACAGGAGGATACAGAATGATATCAGTGACTACAGGTGACGTCTTCTCTATAGTCTTCCCTTATCTAATTCAGTTGTACATACCACCGGGACTTTTTCCAGCTAAATGTTCTCTCTGCAGAACTTGACACCCAGACGTCTCCTCACTATGTCAGCGGATTCTGATCCTCTATATGAAAACAATAATTATTATAATACTGCCAAACACTGTATTCTTCGAATATAATACTGGCACATACCTTCTGAATATAATTCTGACACGCTGTACCTCCTGAATATACAACACACTGTACCCTCTGAATATAATACCACCACACACCGTACCCTCTGAATATAATACTACCACACACTGCGCCATCTAAATATAATACTACCACACACTGTGCCCTCTGAATATAACACTACCACACACTGTGCCCTCTAAATTTAATACTAGCAAACACTGCACTCTCTGAATATAATACTACCACACACTGCACTCTCTGAATATAATACTACCACACTGTGCCCTCTAAATTTAATACTACCACACACTGCACTCTCTCAATAGAATACTACCACACACTGTACCCTCTGTATATAATACTACCACACACTGCACTCTCTGAATATAATACTACCATACACTGCACTCTCTGAATATAATACTACCACACACTGTGCCCTCTAAATTTAATACTACCACACACTGCACTCTCTGAATAGAATACTACCACACACTGTACCCTCTGTATATAATACTACCAAACACTGCACTCTCTGAATATACTACCACACACTGCACTCTCTGAATATAATACTACCACACACTGTGCCCTCTAAATTGAATACTACCACACACTGCACTCTCTGTATATAATACTACCACACACTGTACCCTCTGTATATAATACTACCACACACTGCACTCTCTGAATATAATACTACCACACACTGTGCCCTCTGAATATAACACTACCACACACTGTGCCCTCTAAATTTAATACTAGCAAACACTGCACTCTCTGAATATAATACTACCACACACTGAACTCTCTGAATATAATACTACCACACTGTGCCCTCTAAATTTAATACTACCACACACTGCACTCTCTCAATAGAATACTACCACACACTGTACCCTCTGTATATAATACTACCACACACTGCACTCTCTGAATATAATACTACCATACACTGCACTCTCTGAATATAATGCTACCACACACTGTGCCCTCTAAATTTAATACTACCACACACTGCACTCTCTGAATAGAATACTACCACACACTGTACCCTCTGTATATAATACTACCAAACACTGCACTCTCTGAATATACTACCACACACTGCACTCTCTGAATATAATACTACCACACACTGTGCCCTCTAAATTTAATACTACCACACACTGCACTCTCTGTATATAATACTACCACACACTGTACCCTCTGTATATAATACTACCACACACTGCACTCTCTGAATATAATACTACCACACACTGTGCCCTCTGAATATAACACTACCACACACTGTGCCCTCTAAATTTAATACTAGCAAACACTGCACTCTCTGAATATAATACTACCACACACTGCACTCTCTGAATATAATACTACCACACTGTGCCCTCTAAATTTAATACTACCACACACTGCACTCTCTCAATAGAATACTACCACACACTGTACCCTCTGTATATAATACTACCACACACTGCACTCTCTGAATATAATACTACCACACACTGCACTCTCTGAATATAATACTACCACACACTGTGCCCTCTAACTTTAATACTACCACACACTGCACTCTCTGAATAGAATACTACCACACACTGTACCTTCTGTATATAATACTACCAAACACTGCACTCTCTGAATATAATACTACCACACACTGCACTCTCTGAATATAATACTACCACACACTGTGCCCTCTAAATTTTACTACCACACACTGCACTCTCTGAATATAATACTACCACACACTGTACCCTCTGTATATAATACTACCACACACTGCACTCTCTGAATATAACTTGCTGTGCAGTGCACCCTCTGAATAAAATACCCAAATGTATTGTGGCCCATAAAAAAACGTACCACCTCAGAAATTCCTCATAATCTACAATATACTTCTGAAATGCAGAACACTCTGTGCCTTCACATATAGCAATAATGCCCCATCTTGTGCCCCTACATGTAATAATTATGACCCGTCCTGTTCCTCCCACATAATAATGCCCTGTGCCCCTAACATATATTGCCCCCTGTGCTGTGCCCTTCACATATAATTCCCCGTTCTTTGCCCCTCACATATAATGCCCCCATCATGCGTCCCTCACATATAATGCCCCCTGTGCTGTGCCCCTCACATATAATGCCCCCCGTGCTGTGCCCCTCACATATAATGTCCCCTGTGCTGTTCCCCTCACATATAATGCTCCTGTCATATGCCCCACACATATAATGCCCCCTGTGCTGTGCCCTTCACATATAATGCCCCCGTTCTTTGCCCCTCACATATAATGCCCCCATCATGCACCCCTCACATATAATGCCCCGTGCTGTGCCCTTCACATATAATGTCCCCGTTCTTTGCCCCTCACATATAATGCCCCCATCATGCGCCCCTCACATATAATGCCCCCTGTCCTGTCCAGTCAGGGGGCATTATATGTGAGGGGCACAGCACAGGGGGCATTATATGTTTGGGGCACATGACAGGAGCATTATATGTGAGGGGCACAGGACAGGGGGCATTATATGTGAGGGGCGCATGATGGCGCATTATATATGAGGGGCACAGGATGGGGTCATTATATATGAGGGGCGCATGATGGGGGCATTATTTGTGAGGAGCACAGGGGGCATTATATGTGTGGGGCACAGCACAGGGGGCATTATATGTGATGGGCACAGAACAAGGGGCATTATATGTGTGGGGCACAGCACGGGCATTATATGTGAGGGGAACAGCACTGGGGGCATTATATGTGTGTGGCACAGCACAGGGGGCATTATATGTGTGTGGCACAGCACAGGGGGCATTATATGTGTGGGGCACAGCACAGGGGGCATTATATGTGTGGGGCACAGCACAGGGGGCATTATATGTGTGGGGCACAGCACAGGGGGCATTATGTGTGGGGCACAGCACAGGGGGCATTATATGTGTGGGGCACAGCACAGGGGGCATTATATGTGTGGGGCACAGCACAGGGGGCATTATATGTGTGGGGCACAGCACAGGGGGCATTATGTGTGGGGCACAGCACAGGGGGCATTATATCATATAATGACCCCTGTGCTGTGCCCCACACATATAATACCCCCTGTGCTGTGTCCCACACATATAATACCCCCTGTGCTGTGCCCCCCCACACATATAATTTATATGTGTGGGCACAGCACAGGGGGCATTATATGTGTGGGGCACAGCACAGGGGGCATTATATGTGTGGGGCACAGCACAGGGGGAATTATGTGTGGGGCACAGCACAGGGGGCATTATATCATATAATGCCCCCGGTGCTGTGCCCCACACATAAAATACCCCCTATGCTGTGCCCCACACATATAATGCCCCCTGTGCTGTGCCCCACACATATAATTTATATGTGTGGGCATAGCACAGGGGGCATTATATGTGAGGGGCACAGCACAGGGGGCCCCCCTGTCATGTGCTCTTAACATATAGTGCCCCCAGTGCTTTGCCCTGCAGCACCTCACATTAAGAATTCCCCTTTCTCCCCCCCCCCTAAGTTTTTAAATCCCCCTCCCCCTCCGATACAGTGCCCTTAACAGTGGCACGTATTCGGTCCCCCAAATCCCCTGGGCCCTGAGCATACTCTAAGTACTTACAGTATGCCGGCCGCGGGGACGGGATTTCCGGGCGTCGGCGCGATGATGTGACATCATCGCGCCGGCCTGCAGAGAGGATCGCGTCCCCGCAGCTCACACGCTGTGTACTAACAGCGTGTGACAGCCAGGGTTAGTGAATGGTGGAGCGGAAGCTTACAGCTTTGGCTCCACCATTCTAGGGGGCGGGGGGCAGCAATCTCGGGGGGGGGGGGGGGGGGCAATTGCCCCGTTGCCCCCCCCCTGGATCCGCCACTGATTGGATATTAAGTTTGCCTTTGCAATATTAACAATAAAAGATATACAAAGGGCTCTAGAGCCCTGTCGCATCATTGGTCGGGGCCAAACCACATTAAATTAAATAAGACAAAACACGACAGGGCACAACAGGACGACACTCCTCCAAACTAATACAAAGTAAAACAGTGCGACATTGGGGGACAGTAAGAGGACGAAATCCACGGCTCCCACACTACCTCAAACCTCTCCACAGTATCCTCCCTAATGGCAGATAACTTTTCATTCAACATAATAACATTAACTTTTTGAAGATCCGGAGATAATGACAGAGTGGGTTGCTTCCATTGCGAAGCAATGTAGATACGTGTGGCTAAAAGAATGTGTTGCGCCAATTTAAATACTTTAAAAGGCATTCTACTAGGTCTATGGCTGAGTAAGCAAAACATAGGTGTGTGAGGGACATAACATGGTAAGATATGCGTCATCATCTCCAGAACCTCCTTCCACAGAGTCTCAACAACTGGACACCCCCACCAAGTATGGTACATAGTACCCCTTGCTCCACACTGACAAAAGCAATATGGTGATACAGAAGGGTAGATAGCATGTAGTTTCACTGGTACCATATAAGTTCTATGTAACACTTTAATGGACGTTTCTGACAAGGAAACTTGTAGGCTACCCTTGCTAACAGATTTGCAACAAGCATGCCATTGCGGTAAAGACAATTCAGAGTGGAGATCCATTTCCCAATCCAACATAAACTTAAGCTTTCTATCTACCGGTTTAGGAGTATTAAGATGAGCATACAATCTAGATAGTATGCCCGGCATACTGGGTGTGTATAGGCAGTAGGCTTCGAACGAGGTCGTGTGTACCTCCTGATGCCTCGATAGAAGGGAAGAGTAAAAGGAGAGGATCTGAGCGGCCCGAAACCGTTCACCCTGAGGCACTGAGTGTCTAGAGACCAAGAGATCCATTGAAATCAAGTGTTTCCTAATTAGAAAATCTGTGAGGCGTGTCAATTTGTTATCAATCCACCACCGGAACGCAGCAGGCTGTAATCCGGGGGTGAACAAAGGATTAGCCATAAACGAAAGGAGAGGGGAGGTGGGAGACTGCAGAGACAGCCTGAAACGGACCGATCTCCACAAGGAAAGCGCTTGTAGAGCAATCCATGATGAGGAGGGTAGCAAAGAAGATATAGGGTCAGGCGACCAAAGTAGAGAAGAGTAACAGTAAGGGGGAAAAAGAGAAGATTCCAAAGAAACCCAGCGTGGTGCACCCTGAGAAACTTGTACTAATGCTAGCTGAACCAGTCGAGCAGCATAATAATACCTAATAAAATGTGGAACAGACATGCCCCCTGTCCTCTTATGGTAATGCATAAGCGAGCGGCCAATCCTAGGACATCTACCTGACCATAGATATGAAAAGACATCAGTCTGGCGCGCACGAAGATCATGCAACGGGACTGGTATGGGCAGGGTGCGAAATAGATACAGTAGGCGTGGTAGCACTACCATTTTCACAACATTAATTCTTCCAACCCAGGATAAGTATGGCATATTCCACTTGCGCAAATCAGATCTAATGTTTTTATATAAAGGAGGGTAATTGGCCTGATACAGCAATTACAATGATTTAGTGAGCTTAATTCCCAAATACGGAAGCCCTGCACTAGCATCCCTAAATCCAAAGTTTAGCGTAATCAGATGTTGAGTGGGTACGGGCACATTACAGTAAAGCACTTCTGACTTAGCAATATTTACCCTAAGGCCCGACCTCTCACTAAAATCAGTCAATAGTTTAAATTGATTAGGCAAAGAAACCATGGGTTTTGTTAGGGTTAATAATAGATCGTCTGCAAACAAGTTCGTTTTGTACACCGACGATCCCACCATCAGACCACTAATATCATGATTGAGACGGATTAGGGCAGCCAATGGCTCCATTACTAACGCAAAAAGAGCAGGTGATAAAGGACAGCCTTTTGACGGGTACCTCTTTTGACGGTGATAGGTTTAGGAGTGGAGGTAGGTAATTTCAGGTAGGCTGTGGGTGAAGAATAGAGAAGGCGCAGAATATGGACAAACGGACCAGATAGGCCAAATCTCGACAGCACTGCAAAGAGGTAAGGCCAGGTGACACTGTCAAACGCCTTCTCTATATCTAAAGCTAAGGTGTGGAAGTAGTATTCGAATAATGAATGAGGTCTAAAATGGTACGCACATTATCAGGTGCCTGTCTGCCAGGGACAAAGCCCACCTGATCGGGATGCACCAACGCTGGAAGAAAACGGTTAAGTCTGGAAGCAAGAATATAAGTGAGCAATTTGGAATCTATATTCAGAAGAGAGATTGGGCGATAGTTAGCAGGAAGAGAAGGGTCTTTATGAGGTTTAGGTAGAACAGTGATAAGAGCATCAAGAAAATCAGGAGATAGGGAAGTAGCGGAAAACAAAGGGTTAAAAAAAGACAGGGAGACGAGGAACTAAAAAAAGAAGAAAATTTCTTATAGTACGGGGCCGAAAGCCCGTCTGGGCCAGGTGACTTACCAGACTTCAAACGGTCAATCGCTATTTGTACCTCCTCCTCCGAAATCAGGCCATTCAGATCCTCCCTATCCTCCGAAGAGAGGGAAGGTAATGGAATAGAGGAGAGGAAGTCATCAGCATTCGAGTTGCTAGAAGGGGAGTATAAAGAGGTATTGAAGCAAAAAAAAAGCAGTGTAAATCTTATCAGGGTGTGAGGAGCGTAGACCAGGCCGCAGCTGGATGCAATGTACTCTATTAAAAGAAGTCGTTTTTTAAAGCATGGAGGCCAGTAGTTTATCGGGTTTGTTAGCATATCTATAATAAGTGGCTCCAGTCCATCTAAGTGCCTTCTCAACTCGTGTGGAGAGAAGTGCATCCAACTGCGTCCTAGTATCCATTAGGGATTTATATAAATACAAGGAAGGGGATTGTTGATGAGCGTGTGTTAGTCTAGCCAACTTAAATTCCAGTGCCTTCTGCACTGCAGTCCTGTCCTTTTTAATCCCAGAGGATAGAGAAATCAATCTACCTCTGATGAACGCCTTATGGGCCAGCCAGATCCACTGGGGGTCAGAGTCAGGGGCCGTATTAGAGGCAAAGTGGGAAGCTAGGTCCCCTTTCATTTGCGTTTTAACTCGGGGCATAGTCAGCAGGGATTCATTTAAGCGCCATTTAAAAGGGGACGTGGTACGTTGACCAAAATCAAACGCTGCTAAAACTAAGTCATGGTCCGACCAAGGCACCGGTACATGTTGTGTATAAAGGAGGTGCTGCAGTGTCGGTGCATTGGTCAACACCCAATCGATCCTGGTATAATAGTGATGTGCAGGTGAGTAATATGAGTAGCCCCTGGAGTTCCCGTTGTGCTCCCTCCATACATCAACTAAACCATAATCTACAAACAGGGAGTGTAATAAACATTGCTGAGACCCCGTTCTACGAAACATTGCTGTGTTTGAGCGATCAAGCTTGCTATTAAGTACAAAGTTGAAGTCCCCTGACCAGAGCAAAGAATCGTAGGAGAGATGTCTCAGTTTATCGCATAACATAGCAAAAAAGGCAATAGGGTTGTCAGTGGGAGCGTAGGTGTTCACAATACACAACCTCCTATCTAAGTAATCCTCCAACAAAAATAAAAAACGGCCCTCCGGGTCTACAATAGTGTCGGTAACAGTGAAAGAGAAAGCATTATTCAGTAGTATAAGAACACCTCGGCACTTAGAAGTATAAGAAGACATATAGCTCCTCCTAAAGGATTTATGGAAAAAAGAAGGGTAGCTGTCTACAGTAAAATGGGTCTCCTGAACACACAGTATATCCGGCTTGTGACGGCCATAATCCCTAAATGCCTTTGCCCTCTTGCCAGGAGAGTTAAACCCTCTTACATTATGACAGATAAACCGACACATCCTGAGGGATAAAACAGCGAAATTAGTGCAGGCAAAAGGGGGAAGGCATGTCCAGGAGCATAGTGGCAGAAAAAGTGGAGGAGTGTCGCCTGGATAGCAGTCAGACATAATCTATGGCAAACGGCAAGAATTTCAACTGGACACACAGGCATGTAAAAGAACAAAGAACAAAAAAACTGTAACAAAACAAACAAGACCAGGACAGATAGGAAAGACACATGTCACTGCGCACCGTCGTACTTCCATAGACATACGGAGTGTGGTGGGAACACACTTATCCGCTCCGCGTCCAGACTCCATCGCAGGAGGCTAACGGATCCCAGGAGGAAAGGAAGAAGAGGAAAAAGAAGAAAAGTAAAAAAGAGAGTAGACCGAAAAGGGTAAAAGTGAGTGAGAAGAAGAAAGCAGGAAGAAAATAAGTTGAAAGAGAGAAAACAAAGGAGAGGCACGGAAAACAGAAAGAGCAGAAAAAGGAGACAAAGCAAGAGAGCCGGGGGTAGAGAAGGGAAAAGGGAATAATAGGGAAAAGACGGCCTCTAGAGTAGAATCGCCCAAGAATGAGAAATAAGAAAAGACGTATTCTCAAGAGAAACAAGAGAAGTAAGATGGGAAAGGAAAGGAATAGGAGGAGAGATAAGGAACAGGGAGAAAGGAAAAAGGGGATAGCGAGTAGAATGAAAGGAACGGAAAGGGACAAGACTAAGAAGAGGGAGGAAATAGAGCTAGACGAAAGAGCCAGGGAAGAGATAGAGAGAACAGAAAAAAGGAGAAAAAGACATTTGAGTAAGGAGAAGAGAAAAGGGGAAACAAGTGCACAAGAAGACAATTAGGGGTGGCTAAAAAAAGGGGGGGGGGAGGAGATGCTGCCAGTAACGCCACCAAGATAATATCATTGGGGGAGAAGAAAAGAAACACACACAAGAACAGCAAAAAGAATAGGCGAGAAGAGATAAAACATGAGAAGAAAGCCTGTGACAAAAAGAAATGCCCCATTTTAGTCAGCAGAGCAAGGTCACAGTCCAGGCCCAATTGTGAATAAGAGAATAGAAAAATATCTAGAGCAAAAAAAAATAAAAATGCGAGCGTCCCAATAACAGGTAGCAGGGATCCAGAAAAAAGAAGCAAAACAACACAAGTCCCGGCTATGATCATTCAGAGTGGCAGAGCGTCCTCTCCAGCGACATCGGTCCGGCAGCGACCCCTCGGTGCTGGAGTACAGGTATGTGTAGGCCTAGGAGCTCGCTGCGGTAAAGGAGTAGATGGACCAAGAGGTATATTTTCTTTTTGCAGGGCAGCTTTAGCGTCCGGTAGGTTGCGGACTGTATAAGAGCGGCCATTAATCCGGAATGTTAAAGAAAAGGGGAATCCCCACCTGTATTTCAATTGCGCTTGCTGCCATGCTAAGGTCACAGGGCGGAACTCCCTTCTATGGGCCAAGGTGGAAGGGGCCAGGTCCGAATACAAGTGGACCGATGCAGGTACTGGCTGCAGCAAGCAAGGTGTCATGTACCTCCGGGTAGTGTAGTTTCAAGATAATGTCCCTCGGTAAATCCGGGTTACGTGGTGCCGTCAGTGCGTGGTGTATACGGTCAAACCGCAGCAGTTCAGGTTCCAGTTGTGGGGCCAATTCAGAAAATAGTGTGGTCACCACTTTAGTGAAATCCGTTTCGGACTCTGTAGGCCTCTGATCCGCAAATTCCCTCTGCGGGATCTGTTCTCTAGATCCTCTAACTTAAGCTCCAAGGTATGAAGCTGGTCAGCGTGAGCATCGAGGACCCGTCTATCCTCTTCCGCAGCATCCGCTAGCTCGTCAATCTTGGCCTCTGTATCAGAGACACGGTGGGCCAATTCCTGAATTTGTGAGGTAAAATCCGAAACAGCTTTGGTCAGAGCAGTGTGGAAGAGTTCTTTGATATTCCGGAACATGGCCGCGGGTGAGAGGTCCTCAGGGTCCACAGCGTCATCTCGATCTGAGAGGCCTGCTGGTGAGGAAGGGCGGGAGGACGCCATCTTGGATCTCGTGCTCGTTCGGAACAAGTCCGGGATAGACTGCGAAAGGACCTGGGAGGCTCTGCCAGAACCTTGCCTGTGGCTCCGGGGCATGCTAGGGAACCTAATGGTGGGTCCGTAAAACTGGTGGAGCCGAAAGTCGGCGCTAAAGGAGGCTAAGTAGACGCGGGCAGCATGGAGCTCACAGCAGACACGTCCTCCTCAGTGAGCCGCGCGCATGCGCCCCCCGCCCATTTAGGTATTTACATGGTCGTCCATTCATTTATTTGGCCAACTAAATATCCTCTGTGATAATGGGGTACTCCGTTGCCCCAGCGTTCGGAACATTATGTTCCATACCCTGGGTGCGGGCTGCGGGGGTCGTGACGTCACGCCACGCGCCCTCAATGCAAGTCTATCATGGCTGGGGCGGGGCTATGATGTCATGAGGGGCGGGGCTATGACGCCAGCTCCAGCGTTCGGAATATTTTGTTCCAAACGCTGAGCAGCAGAATACCCCTTTAAAGCCTGCATGCAGGTGGAAGGGACAACCGCTTATTCATTTAGAAAGAACATTTTTAACTATATCAACAGTGAAGTAATGTAAAATCCCTTGCTGTATGTGTCTTGACCTAATTCTGAGATGAATATTGTATTTGATCATGAGTTATCGCTGCATGCAAAATTCTGCTGAGTGGATTATTAGAGCTCGTTTGACACCTACACAGAATTTAGTAATTCTCAAAACAGTTACACATATGTATGTTTAAAGGGGTACTCCGGTGGAAATATTTTTTTAAAATCAACTGGTGCCAGAAAGTTAAACAGATTAGTAAATTACTATTAAAAAGTCTTAATCCTTCCAGTACTTTTTAGCAGCTGTATGCTACAGAGGAAATTCTTTACTTTTTGAATTTCTTTTTTGTCTTGTCCACAGTGCTCTCTGCTGACACCTCTGTCCGTGTCAGGAACTGTCCAGAGCAGCATAGGTTTGCAATGGGGATTTTCTCCTGCTCAGGACAGTTCCTGAGACGGGCATCAGGTGTCAGCAGAGAGCACTGTGGACAAGACAAAAAAGAAATTCAAAAAGAAAAGAATTTCCTCAGTAGCATAAAGCTGCTAAAAAGTACTGGAAAGGTAAAGATTTTTTAATAGAAGTCATTTACAAATCTGTTTAAACTTTCTGGCACCAGTTGATTAAAAAAAAATGTTTTCCACCGGAGTACCCCTTTAAAGGGGTACTCCACTGGCAAACTTTTTTTTTTAAATCAACTGGTGGCAGAAAGTTAAACAGATTTGTAAATTACTTCTATTAAAAAAATCTTAATTCTTTCAGTACTTATCAGGAAGTTCTTTTCTTTTGGAACTTCCTTTCTGCTTGACCACAGTGCTCCTTGTTGACACCTCTATCCATTTTAGGAACTCTACAGAGAAGGAGAGCTTTGCTATGGGGATTTGCTCCTACACTGGACAGTTCCTAAAATGGACAGAGGTGTCAGCAGAGAGCACTGTGGTCAGGTAGAAAGGAAATTAAAAAAGAAAGAGCTTCTTGTGGATCATGCAGCACCTGATAAGTACTGGAAGGATGAAGATTGTTTTAATAGAAGTAATTTACAAATCTGTTTAACTTTCTATCACCAGTTGATTTAAAAAAAAAATGTTTTTCAGTGGAGTACCCCTTTAAGAGCTGCTAGGAAGGGAGAGCCAGGGGGAGGGGGGGGGGGGGGATGAATATTCATAAGCGGGTGGCGCTGACATCACAGTGCCACTTGGCTTCCGAAAACTCTGCCCGTGCCAGTTACAACCACATTTGCATAGATAGAAAAACTAAGATTGCACCCGAACGGCCAGACAGATCCGGGTAAGGTAGGGATCATATGAATAGCATGCAATGTCAGGCTGCTGCTTCCAAGGCCGGCAGGATATTGTCATGTATAAAAAGAGGCATGGACTCAAGGGACAGGGACATAATACTCCCCCTTTATAAAGCATTGGTACGGCCTCACCTGGAATATGCTGTTCAGTTTTGGTCGCCTGTTCATAAAAGGGACACTGTGGAGCTGGAAAGGGTGCAGAGACGCGCGACTAAACTAATATGGGGCATAGAACATCTTAGCTATGAGGAGCGATTAAAGGAGTTACAATTGTTTAGTCTTGAGAAGAGACGTTTAAGGGGGGATATGATAAACGTATATAAGTATATAAATGGCCCATACAAAAAATATGGAGAAAAACTGTTCCAGGTTAAACCCCCCCAAAGGACGAGGGGGCACTCCCTCCATCTGGAGAAGAAAAGGTTTAGTCTAAAGGGGCGACACGCCTTCTTTACCATAAGAACTGTGAATTTATGGAACAGTCTACCTCAGGAACTGGTCACAGCAGGAAAAATTAACAGCTTTAAAACAGGGTTAGATACATTCCTGGAACAAAATAACATTAATGCTTATGCAGAATTATAAAACTACATCCCTTCCCCTTATCCCCTTACACCCTTCACTTCAATTCCCTGGTTGGACTTGATGGATGTATGTGTTTTTTCAACCATACTAACTATGTAACTATGAATCAGTGTCCCCCGCACTATCCATCAGTACCCGCCGTCAGTGCGGGAGTGAACATGTGACAGTTTTCCTTTAAGAAAAGTTTTTTTTCAGCAGATATAGCATGTACAGTGGTCCCTCAACATACGACGGTAATTCGTTCCAAACGAGCCATCGTTTGTCAAATCCATCGTATGTTGAGGGATTTGTGCAATGTAAAGTATAGGAAGCTGTACTCACCTGTCCCCGCCGCTCGAGATGGTGTCCCCGGGCCTCCGCTGGGCTCTCCGCTGTCTTCTCCGGTCCTCTGCTGTCTTCTCCGGTCCTCTGCTTTCTTCCGCAAGGCCTTACTGGGCCTGCGTAGCGACGTCATTACGCCGCTGCGTACGCCATTCCTATTGGATGACATGCGCAGCAGCGTATTGACGTAATCGGAGAGGGCCGAGAAGACACCGGAAGACCAGCGCTGGACCCGGAGGGCACCCCGGAGCATCGTGGAGGGGTAAGTAATACTTACCGCACCACACGGGGAACATTAAGCTGCTATCCGGCAGCAGCTTAAGCATTTGGCGCTGCCGGATAGCACTTAATGCGATGGCCCCGACATAAAAAAGCATCATATGTCGATGCTAACATCGACATGCGATGGCCTCTGAGAGGCCATCGTATGTCGATTTCATCATATGTCGGGGCCATCGTAGGTCGGCGGGTCACTGTATTATACAGTCCTGGGTCCCAGCTGCTGCAAAACAACTAAATCCAAACCTTAGATACTGTAATATTTTTTAAAGGGGTATTCTGAGATAAGTTTCCTTATCTTGTTTCCTTTCCCTTGTCTCTATTCATAACACAGACCCTGGGCCCCATTCTGGAGATCGCAGAGGGTCTGACTACTAGGCCCTGATTCTGCACCCTGACTGTATAATCTCACCAATCATCTGATATTCACTCCCATCTGACTATTCTCCATCGTGCCCCCTTCCCATAGACTATCGTTGAGGGGACGGGCGTGACATCACGAGGGACGGCCCTGAACACGAAAGCCCGCACGCAGCGTTCAGAACAATAAACTTCCGGACGCTGGGGAGCGGAGCTTCCGAAGCAGGGCAGCGGAATACTCCTTTAAACTCTTATATCTAGGAAAGGAATATTAATAAACTGTAAAAACGAGTGTGATCAGGGTTCCCTATGCTATTTAATGATCGAAACATCTCTTTTTTTTGGAGGGGTTGACTACAGGTCCTCTTTGAAGGGAGGTTCAGCCCCTTTCTAGTGGCAACTTCTTACAATGTTTATTAAAGAGGTTATCCAGGAAAAAACTTTTTTTTATATATATCAACTGGCTCCAGAAAGTTAAACAGATTTGTAAATTATTTCTATTAAAAAATCTTAATTCTTTCAGTACTTATGAGCTTCTGAAGTTGAGTTGTTCTTTTCTGTCTAAGTGCTCTCTGATGACACGTGTCTCGGGAACCACCCAGTTTAGAAGAAGTTTGCTATGGGGATTTGCTTCTAAACTGGGCGGTTCCCGAGACACGTGTCATCAGAGAGCACTTAGACAGAAAAGAACAACCTTAACTTCAGAAGCTCATAAGTACTGAAAGGATTAAGATTTTTTAATAGAGGTAATTTACAAATCTGTTTAACTTTCTGGAGCCAGTTGAGATATATATATATATATATATATATATATATATATATATATATATATATATAAGTTTTCTCCTGGATAACCCCTTTAATCTAGATCAGTGGTTCCCAGCCGGTGTGCCCAGCACACTAGTGCCCTGTGATGGCCTGTTAGGTGTGCCATGGTGTCTGGCGGGAAAGATGGCAATGGGACACGCTAGGACTTCTGTGATGTACATCCCTAGAGGTCGTAGCTTTGCCCCCTGTAAGTAACTAGGTTCCTGGGAATCTGACACTGCCTGCAGCCACTAGAGGCCGGTAGCATCACTTCTTCTGGGATGTAGACGATGTGGTTGCAGAAAGAAGATGGAGAAGACACTGATGACTGTGGGGTAGCCCTGGTAAATATGTGTTTTTTTTATACTCCTTGAGGGAAAAGGGGTGATGGGGAGTCCTTCCTGCAGGGGTAAAGCTAACTATAGGGGAAAAAGCTATCTACAGTGGGCAAGCTCACTACATGGGGTCACTACATACAGGGGGAAAACTACTTAAAGGGGGCCGTATATATATGGGAAAAGGTACCTACGGGGAGGTACTAACTACAGGAGGCAAACTACCTACAGGGGTGTTTTACAAATAAGGGGGGGGGGGGGGTTCAGTGTGCCCTGAGCTAGAAAAAAAAAAAAAGTTGAGATAAACTGGGCTGGATGTACACTAAAACTGCACTACAGATTTCATATTCAACTTTTTCAACATAATCCTTTGAGGACTTTATTCTTCCCATAATCTTCATCACTGGCAGCCATGACCATCCTAAGCTTTAAGTAGCGTCTTTGTGCCTACTTCAAACCTGCCTATTGGGAAAATTACGGAACGTCCTGCCTTTGCTTGGTCTGGGGATACATGACAAAGAAAGCGGACTCTTGAAAGATGAAAGAGAACGTGGCTGAGCGCTAATTACCATTCTCCCGGACGCAGGATCACAATGTGAGTGCCATCGTCTGGCTTTATTATAAGTACTCGTGTGAGTGCCAAACAGAGGAGATAAGTGGCCTGTGTTTAGAGGAAATTATCTCTGCTTTTAACCTCCTATTACTTAAAATGCAAATGGGAAAACATTTCCTATAAATCTCTAGCAGAGCATTTCTATTTAATGCATAATGAATGTTGTTGTTAAATATTACTGAAATATGTGAACAGAGCTTCATTCATTATTTACAGGACACTTTTTTTTTCCCAGTCAACATTTTTGAGGGTGCTCGAATCCTGGGAATTGAAAGGGAATATAAGAGTGGAAGTCACAAATGGAGAAAAACTAAACAAAGCTGTTAAAGGAGAACTCCACCTTTATTAGAGGTCATAGCTTAAAGGGGTATTCCGGGATTAAAAAAAAAATTTGACTAGGGATGTCCCGATACCATTTTTTTAAGACAGAGTATGAGTACCGATACTTTAATTCTAGTACTCACCGATACCAATTACGAGTACTTTTATTTTAAAGGGAATCTGACACCAGGGTGGCGCAGTTTCTGGCGCTGATTACCGTGCTGATATGTGGGTTCCTTGTTGTGTACAATGGAGGCGGCTGCTGTAGTATGAGCCAAGATTTCTCTCTTCTCCATTGGGCAGAACAGGGAATTTTTTTTCATTGGTGGCGAGACTGATATCTCCGGAGCGATTGCGCTAATGTTCACATAGTGAGCAGCGGTAGAAACCGGGTCACCTGCATCATCTACCTATAAATTCAAGTTAGTGCAGGTAACTCTGCTGTAAGATTGCCTTTAATAGTCGGTAGTATCCCCTTGTAGGTAGTATAGATAGTTGCAGACATTAGTAGCAGCACCCCTGTAGACAGCAGCCCCCCTGCAGACATTAGTAGCCCCCCCCCTTGTAGACAGCAGGCCCCCCCCCCTTGTAGACAGCAGCCCCCCCCCCCTTGTAGTTGCCAGCAGGAACCCCCCCCTTGTAGACAGCACAGCAGGCCCCCCTTGTACACAGCAAGTGGACCCCCTTGTACACAGCAAGCAGCCCCACTCCCTTGTACACAGCAAGTGCCCCCCCCCCCCACCCTCGGTAGTGCCACTGGTAGTTGCTCCCTGCAGCTCTGTCAGGTGTTGCCGCTCTGCTTCCCCATTCTCCCATCCGCATGTAGACAACAGGCCCCCCCTCCCTTGTAGACAGCAGCCCCCCCCTTGTAGACTGTGCCCTCCCCTTGTAGACAGCAGGCCCCCCCTTGTACACAGAGCACCCTTTGTATACAGCAGCCCCCCCAGTAGACAGTGCACCCTTTGTAGACAGAAGCCACACCTTGTAGACAGTGCCCCCCTTGTAGACAGCAGCCCCCCCCCTTGTAGACAGTGCCCCCCTGTAGACAGCAGCCCCCCTTGTAGACAGCAGCCCCCCTTGTAGACAGCAGCTCCCCTTGTACATTGCCCCCATTGTAGACAGCAGCCCCCCCTTGTAGACAGTGCTCGCCTTGTAGACAGCAGCCCCCCCTTGTAAACAGCGCCCGCCTTGTAGACAGCAGCCCCCCCTTGTAGACAGTGCCCCCTTGTAGACAGGAGCCCCCCTTGTAGACTGTGCTCCACTTGTAGACAGTGTGCCTCCCCCCCTTGTAGACAGGTAGTTGCTCACCTGCGGTTGCCGTTCTGCTGCCCCGTTCTCCCGTCCGCATCATGACGTCACATGGAGGAGCATGAGACTCTGCTTTCTCCATAGTGTTACTCTGGGTGCAGTGGAGGAGGTGGAGTGACATGTGTGTCACCTGCTTCTCCATGGGACGCAATGATTCGGATGGCAGAACGGGGTTGCGGAGCTGGGCATTTGAGGGGCTGCACTGCAGCAGGTATCGGGGACATTAAACAAGTCTCCGATATTGCACAAATGCCGGATATCGGCCCCAATACCAATACTAGTATCGGTATCGGGACATTCCTATATTTGACTGTGCTACAGGGGCTGTAAAGTTAGTGTAGTTCATAATATAAGTGTCTGTACCTGTGTTTGATGGTGGTATAGCAATTCTTCTGTGATTTTTTGCCCCAATGTTTATTTTTAGCAGCATACAAAATGTGGTCTCCGGTTTTACCAGGTTACAATGCGGCCCGAGACATTAACTCACTAGTCAGGTGTTCAGAGGGAGCCTGTCTCTGCTTCAATGGGTGGTGCGACTGCTGGGTGGGTTTTTTCATCAGCTGAAGGCACCCTGGTTAGAAAACACTGGTCTTTTGAATGAAAAAGATCACAGGTGTGTTTCAATGGATGGGGTGGCTGATGTGTGGGAGGGAGAAAAGTGACCTCACACTTACAGACAATGAATCATGGGACTTGTAGTTAGAGAGAGGGAACTCCAACACACTTACAGACAAGGAATCATGGGACTTGTAGTTAGAGGGAGGGAACTCCAACAGGAAATAGCCAGTGCACAAAAAGAAAGCCCCAGTTTTATGGCAGTCACTCTCATCACATTGCCATTTATCTCCAAGACAAGCACGGATCATTTCTAAGCATGTCCATTACTGTCTGGAAGCTACGTACTAAAATCACCTTAGAGTGGATAACACCTTTAAAACTTATATCACAACTAAGCTAAATCATGGAAACCCAAAGCCAAATGGGAAGGGGGGGGGGGATTTCTTATTTTGCTACAGCCTGAGGCTTAATTGCTAAGTGACAGCCTGCACCAAGGTCTAGGACTCGGGCTAGGGGCCAATCGGACCACCAGGTATACATGCCACAACTGTTTAAAGGGGTACACCGTTGGAAAACTTTTTTCTTTTTCAAATCCACTGGTGCCAGAAAGTTAAACAGATTTGTAAATTACTTCTATTAAAAAATCTTAATCCTTCCAGTACTTATCAGTTTCTGTATGCTCCACAGGAAGTTCTTTTCTTTTTTAATTTAATTTCTGTCTGACCATAATGCTCTCTGCTGACACCTCTGTCCATGTCAGGAACTGTCCAGAGCAGGAAAGGTTTGCTATGGAGATTTGCTCCTGCTCTGGACAGTTCCTAAAATGGGCAAAGGTGTCAGCAGAGAGTACTGTGGTCAGACAGAAAAGAAATTCAAAAAGAAAAGAACTTCCTGTGGAATATTCAGCAGCTGATAAGTACTGGAAGGATTAAGATTTTTTAATAGAAGAAATTTACAAATCTGTTTAACTTTCTGTCACCAGTTGATTTGAATTTTTTTTCCCACTGAAGTTCACCTTTAAAGGACAGACATCAGAGTGATCTCAGATGTCTGTCGTTACCGTCAGGTGTTAGCTACACCTGTACCTGCCGGGTATGATGTGGACCTTGATCCCAAATGCTTGTCATACTCCCTCACGCAAGGTATATGTCTGTCATGGGTCGGAAGGGGTTTTAATGGAAAGAGCTGACAAAAACTTAGGTGCCATGAATAAATTCTCAGTTGCCATGGAGGCCTGACATCTGGGATTTTTCGACCCTTACATATGGGACCTGGTACTGGAGGGGGTAGGGAGGCTGCTAATCATGTTCTTTTAGAGAGGGCTTTATGGGACAGAAGATCGACTAGAGGATCAAGAGGCACAGCAACCTCCACAACTTTACGAATCTATATTTTAAAATAATCCTGAAATCTTACAGTTTACATTCTTGCCACTAGGCCCCTTCCTGTTCTTTACAGATAACTTCATAGTAGTGTCCTCCTTATCATCACTGACAGGAGTACAGTGAAAGGTGACATCCGTGTATAGATAACAGAGGTAGAAACTATAGCTGTTGCTCACAGATCAGCCTCCCTGTTACGAGCCTGCTCTCTCCCAATCCAGGAGCATAATTCATCACCATAGCAATGGCTCTGCACGTCACAGAGCTGTGATTAGTTAAGTGACAGCACCTTCTGTCCTATCAGTTGAAGCAGCACAGGGCCACACAGGGTTAGATTCGGTTTGCACACCTCTCGGGGCGAAATATTTAAACCCTGTAGTGTGTTGCCTCCTTGCTGGTCATTGCCGTTCACTCCCTCACCAGCGTTGAAGTCTGTTTTTGCCTTCCTGTTTCCTGACCCTTCTTGAGCCTGCTGATTCTGAACATTGTAGTCTTGGTTTGACCCTTGCCTTTCCATTTCTAGTCTGTGGTTCGAATTTTGTACTTTGCTGTTCTCCTTGTTTGGAACCTTGGCTTGTTTCTGGATTTTCCCATTGAATTCTGACTTTTTTTCTGACACATCTGTCTGTTGCCTATTTGGTTTTTCTGACCTTCCGTATACCGAGCCCTTACTCAGGGTATGGATTGGCTCTGTGGTTGGGGTCATTCTATGAAGGAGATGGGGACACCAGAGGGGAACGATAAAGGGTTTGGGTGAGCTCAGGGCTGCACATATCCTTGCCCAATGTGGTCACTCTATCTTCCTGTAAAATTAACTCATCTGGGACAGCTCCAGTCTATTGTTTCCAACTGTACAGCATCTCTCTAAATACTGTCATAAACAGCTCTAGCAAGATGGCAACCCCATAAAAATGTACCAAAAATTAAATAAAAAAAACTTACAATCAGAAAAAATGAAAAAACAAAAAACATGTTTCAGCATCTGGCTCTAATGAGTAAAAACAATGTAGGAAATGACAACGTTCCCTTTAACAGAAGCTCGACAGTCACCATGAGTCAATGGCACCCATTGGTGAAGATGGATCCGTCACAGCACCATGGCTTCCTAGCCTCTATCACAATCCTACAGTATCGGCCTCTATAATCATGACGCTCTTAGTCCTCATACCCACTAATAGGAATCCAGCTTTCGACCAAAGAACACGTATAACATATAAAAACCGTACAGTCAAAATTAGGAATAGTCAAATGATATCAAGATTGAGTTGTAATCTTTAAAAGAGGTTTGCCCTTTTAAGTGGTATCTTACATTTAAGATCTAAAAAGGTTAGAAAAAACTAAATGGTCACTAACCTTTCAACAAACTTTGCATTAATCAACAGTACACGTGAATATAAGAAGATATATAATATATCTCATTAGGGAAAATGCCTATTTCTCTTTATTATTGGGCTTCTTTGCTCCTATTATTCTCCTTGACTCATCATTCACTCTAAAAAACTGCTAAAATTCATTCCGAGACAGATCAGCTCAATTACTGGGGTCTCCAGGATTTACAAAAAAAAGAAACATGGCTGTTTCCTTTAAAAAAAAAAAAAAAAAACCACCCCTTCTGTCCAAGTGGCATGTGCATGTGGCCTTATTGCTCACCATTAGGGCTTGCACGATATGGGGAAAATGTGCGATTGCGATTATGGAGGTAAATATTCTGATTTCAATATGTGATTGCGATATAATAAACAAATGCTGAAATCCCCATATTTCATGTCCAATCCCCTTATTTCATATAGCCAATACCCCAAATTTCATGTTCATTGACTGAACATTAAATGGAGGGGATTGGTTATGAAATGGGAAAAAATTATCTTAAAACCTCCTACGCATGTGCCTGGCCTGGTATAGTATAGTCTCCGGCGTTGTTGCATTACTCTATTGTGCAGTGTAGCCACGTTGGAGGGAGCACTGGGAGTAAGTGAATTCCCTTACAGGGGTACTCCCTCCCCAGACATGTTATCCCCTATCCAATGAATAGAGGATAACATATTATTGGGGGGGTCTGGCTGCTGGGACCCTACGCGATCTCCAGCGCGGTATCCTGTAATCCAATACACGGAGCAAACCAGATGATGGGCGACCACCGTCACACCCCTTCCATTCATGTCTATGGGAGGGGCCGTGACTAGCCGTCATGCCCCCACCCGTAGATAAGAATGGGGGTGGGGGAGTTGGCCTGGCATCACGAACACCAAAGCCCCAGGCTTCCCCCAGGGGGTCCCATCTATAATGCTTTCAATCTTCCACCTACAGATCCATATAAGGCTTGTTTTATGTGCCACCAACTGTACTTTGTACTATTTTGCTTCTGAACTAATTTTTTGCGCCGTGATCTGCCATTTTTATCGGTACCCTTTGTTTTGATGGGACTTTTCGATTACTTTTTGTAAAAAAAAAAATTCCTGGTATATGAAGTGACAAAAATCCTGTTATTTGGAATTTTTCATTTTTTTTACGTTTTCGCCATTGACCGTGCAGTTTCATTAATATTATATTTTAATAGTTCTGACATTTATGCATGAGGCATATGCCATGTATTTTATTGTAAATTTTTGTTTACATTATTTTATTTAAAAAATGGGGTAAAAGGGGGTGATTTCAACTTTTATTAGGGGAGGAGCTTATTAACATTTATTACCTTTTCTTTTTACATTTATTTTTTTACAATTTTTTATTCCCCATAGGGCAGTGTTTTCCAAACAAACAGTCTCTTGTTGCAAAACTACAACTCCAGTCTTTGAAAACCTACAACTCTCAGCTTGCCCAGACAGCCAAAGCCTCTCCAGGCATGCTGGGAGTTGTAGTATTGCAACAGCTGGAGGCGCACTTTTTGGAAAATACTGCCCTATGGGGACTAATACTTGCAATCTTGTGATTGCAGACACTGATCAATGTTGTGCCATAGCACAGCATCGATCAGTGTTATCAGCGCTCCATTACCACAGCCTGCTGAGGCTGCCTGCATTATTGGAGCGCCGATCGAACGGGAAGGTAGGTAACCTCTTCCCATCCTCTCAACTGTTCGGGACCTCGCGGGTTTTGCCACGGGTGTCTCGATCAGCTCCAATGAGCTACCGGCACTAGTTTTAGGCATTTTAGTGTCAAAAGATATATTTATTGAAAGCAAGGAAACGATACAGAGAAGTACATTGCAATCATAGTTAAACAGTATAAAAATACATACAACTAGTTTTGAACCTGATGTAGTCTCATCGTAGACAACAACCGGCAAAAATGCCAACCAACTGGGGCCAGGATCAGTGGACCCGGGGTAGGTAAGGATGGGGAAGGCAAGGAGGGTGGGTGATGGAGAAGAAGGGTAAAGGAAGTATCAGTGAGGATAAGTAATCCGTGTTGTGAAATGTTTTAGACCTATTAATACAGTGCATCACAAAGATAGGTAATATGTCAAGTCCGGGGCATGGGGAGAAGACAGCCATGGTTCCCAAACCTTATCAAAGTTATCTCTGGTGTCAGCTCTAATTGCATTAAGTTTTTCAGATAGCAATATTTGATTTACTCTAGAGACTACCATAGAGCTAGATAGAACATTGCAGCGCCATTTAGACGCCACATGGATCCTGGCCGCCAGCAGAATAAATTGAGTTAACTTAAATGAAGCAAAAGACATGCCCTGCGGCCTACGTCCCAATAAGCAGACATCAGGAGAGGGGGACAGTCTAATGTGTAAGACCGAGGAAATTAGGTTTGCTATGTCTGACCAAAATCTCGCCACCTGAGGGCAGGTCCACCATATATGGAGCATGGAACCCGTCTCTCGGCAGCCCCTAAAGCATTCTGAGGACACCTCAGGGTGTATGATGTGCAAGCGAGCTGGCACATAATAAGCCCTGTGTAGGACCTTCAGGGAGGTTTCAACAAGGGAAACCTGCCAACTCCCTTTACTGATTTGAATACAACAATCGTGCCACGTAGATAAGGGCATAGTGACCCCCAGATCTTCTTCCCATTGAGTCATGAAAGGCAGCTTAGTGTCTGGAAGAGGCTTGTTAAGCAAAGCGTAAATGTGAGATAGGGAGCCAGGTCGAGAGGGTGAGTAGATGGCAAGTGTCTCAAAAGAGGTAGGGGAAATCCCCGAAGAGGAGAAGGGAAGAGATAGAAGGGAGGAAAAGATCTGATTAAGTCTATACAATTCAGAAGGTGGAGGAGTATATCTAGCCATAAACATCTCCTTGGTCATAAGGTGGGTGCGAAGGAGAAAATTATGTAGGCGAGTAAGTTTGTGGCGCACCCACCAGTGAAATGGACCTGTGTTGAGGCCTGGAGCAAAAAGGGGGTTATGAAAAATAGGTAAGGCTGGGGACAGAGGAGATTGAAGAGGAGTCTTGAAGCGGACCGATCTCCACAAGAGCAGCGAGTAGCGAGAGAGGAGAGCAGAGGGGGGAATCAAAGTAAATATAGGACTGGATGACCACATAAGAGAGCATAAAGTATGGGGGGAGAGGAGAGTATTTTCCAGAGTAAGCCAGCGAGGTGCACCCGAAACTGCGTTACATAATAACAATTGAGCAAGACGAGCCGCTCTATAATATTTGACGAGGTTGGGGACAGATAGACCCCCAACATTCTCATGGTAGTACATAATAACTCTGGGGATACGGGGGCGGAGGCCTCGCCAAATGGAACGAAATATATCAGCCTGGAGTGTCCGGAGATCTGGTGAGCGGATAGGGATAGGTAGGGTTTGGAATAAATATAACAGTCTAGGTAGCAGTACCATCTTGACAGAGTGGAGCCTGCCTAACCAGGAAATATGAGGAAGATTCCATTTAGCCATGTCGGCCCTCAGGGACTTAAAGAGAGGGAGGTAATTAAGTCTATAAAGAGAAGCAATGTTAGAGGGAAGAGAAACCCCAAGATAGGGAAGGTGGGATGTGGTGGGGTGGAGATCGAAGTTAAGACCTATGAGATCCTGTGTCGACCTGGGGGTGTTACAGAACAATATCTCCGACTTGTTCTTATTAATTACCAGTCAAGAGACCGCTGAGAAATTATCTAGGACCGCAAATAAATTTGGAATGGAAACCAGGGGGTTTGTAAGGGTCAATAACAGATCATCCGCAAATAAATTAACTTTATATACCGATCCAGCTATATCTACTCCCGAGATGTCAGGGTTACTTCTTAGGGCACTCGCCAGTGGCTCCATGGCCAAAGCGAATAAGGCAGGCCATAACGGACACCCCTGGCGAGTACCCCGCTCAATAGCAATGGGGCTCGGGGAAGAGGAGGGGAGTTTAAGATAAGCCTGAGGTGAAGAGTATAATGTATGTAGTGCAGCTATAAACTGGCCCGAGAATCCCATTCTTTCCAGAACCTTAAACATATAGGACCATGAGACGGAGTCAAAGGCCTTCTCAATGTCAAGCCCCAACAAAGTCAGGGGGACTAGAGTCGAAGAAGACCAGTGAATCACATCAAGGACCTTACGGATATTGTCTGGGGCTTGACGACCAGGGATGAACCCCACTTGGTCATTATGAATCAGGTCAGGGAGAAATGTATTCAGTCTGCGGGCTAATATGGAGGTGAATAACTTAGTGTCCAAATTAATAAGGGAGATAGGGCGATAATTGGAAGGGAGCAAGGGATCTTTATTAGGCTTAGGGATGACTACAATCGATGCAGTAAGGAACTCTGGGGGCATAGGGGAACCAGAGAGCATTCTGTTGCAAAAAGAGACAATGTGAGGTAGTAGAATAGAACTAAACTTTTTGTAATAGAGGGCCGACAGACCGTCAGGGCCAGGGGCTTTGCCCTGTTTCAAGTCGGAGATACATCGATGCACCTCGTCGGCCGACACAGGTGAGTTAAGGCACTCCCTATCAGAGGGTGAGAGGGAAGGTAAGGAGATGGAGTCCAGAAAGGTAGAGATAGGGGTGGAGGAAGGGGGGGAGGAGCGCTCCTTGTACAGGGATGAGTAGAAAGAATGGAAAACATTATATATACGGGAAGGGTTAGAGGTGGGCACTCCAGGCTTGAGTTGAATTGAATGAACCCTATTTATCCGCTGTCTTTGCCTCAGCATGGAGGCCAAGAGCTTGTCCGGCTTGTTCGCCCATTTATAATAGGTGGCCTGTGTCCACCTCACCGTTCGCTCAGTGCGATCCGTAAGCACCGCATCCAGCTGAAGCCTTGTAGTTTTAATAGCATGTAGCAAATACGGTTGAGGGTTCAGCTGGTGTGCAGTGACCAGTCTAGCTAGCTTATTTTCCAGGGCGGATTGTGTATTCAGTCTCTCCTTTTTAAGTTTTGCTGCAAGAGATATGAGTTTACCTCTAATGAACGCCTTATGGGCCATCCAAGTCCAACCAATATCAGAGGGGGAAATAGAGTTAGTAGAAAAGAAAGAAGTGAGAGCCTCCTCCAGAGCCACACGAATATGGGGGCGTGACAATAATGACTCATTTAACCTCCATGCATATGGTGTGGAACAGCGATTACCAAAGGCAAACTGGGCGTACACCATATCATGGTCAGACCAGGCGCAATGTATGTGTCTGGCATAGAGCAAGTGGTGCAGAGAGGAGGTCGACGTCAGAATCCAGTCGATTCTGGTATATAGCGAGTGTGCTGGAGAATAGTACGTATACCCCCTCTGCGCCAGGTTATGCTCCCTCCACGCATCCGCCAGCTCATGCAAGGCTAGAGTGTCCTTCAGGAGTCTCTGCTGCGTACCCGTTCTATGAAAAGTAGTCGTGTGGGACCTATCAAGCACCCCGTTGAACACCATATTAAAGTCACCACACCATATAAGAAAATTGTAGGTAAGATCAGGTAATTTGGCTGCCAAGTGAACAAAAAAGTCCAATGGATCATCATTTGGTGCATAGGAATTAATTATACACAGCCGATATGTGCCCTCCAGGACCAAATATCTACCCTCAGTATCCACATGAGATTTGAGTACGTTGAAAGGGAAAGCATTGTGAAGCATTATCAGTACTCCTCTGGATTTGGAAGTGTGAGAGGCCATATAAACTCGTGAGTAATTAGTATGGATGTGCTTTGGATAGGAAGAAGTAGTGAAATGTGACTCTTGTATACAGAGCACATCTGGAGCATATTTGAGGTAATCTATCATAGCTTTTTTCCTCTTAATTGGGGAATTGAGCCCTCGGACATTGTGAGATATCACCTTACACATAAGGAAAAGAATAGGCAGTGCTGAGGTAAATAAAGAAAGATAAGAAGGAGGGGAGATGCACTTGTCACATTAAAAGAGAAAAAAAAAAGCAAACACGGAAAAGTAGAGGAGAAGGGAAGGCAAGATAAGGGGGAACCAGAAAAACATGAGAACAACAGTACCAGGAGGGCTAAATACAATAGCCACTAGAACTCGTAACATCATAAGAGGACAGAGGGAGAGAGCCAGGGGGGACCCCAATGGGCTCTTAGTCCCCCGTGGCCCCCGTATCCTCTGCAGGTGGGGCAACATGGTAATCCACCAGAGGGAAAACTAAACAGTAGGGCAAAATCTCCCAGGCAAACGATAGTTAAACCACAGCCCAAGCAAGGGGAGTGGGTCAGTACAATAGGAATACAATAATACAGACAGAATCCCCATGGAGACGGGGATCCAACCCCCAGGCCCCCTGACCTCGGAGAGCCATAACAAGAAGAAAAAATAAAAAATAAAAAAATAAAAAAAATAAAAAGGGGGGGGGGGAAATAAAATAAATAAAGGGGGTGATACATATAACAGAGAACAGTTCCTGTAGTAGTCCCATGCACTATGGACCAAAAGACGAAAACTGTCCCTGCAAGAGAATAGGAGCATAAATGAGCTGCATCTCCAAAAGAAAAAAAAGACAAAAAAAAAAGACAAAAAAAAAAGACAAAAAAGGGGGAAAGTTAAGGAATAAAAATGGAACAAAAATGGGATGAATAGGCCTCCAAAAGTGCCAGAGAAAGACTTGGGACATAACAGTCCTACGACATTCAGGGTAGCGTCCCAAAGTCAACAGCCATTAGGCAATAGAGAATAGAATCGAAAAAAAAAAGGTAAACAGTTGTGGTTGATCATCCTGGGGGCTGGTGGAGAGGTCGATGCCTTTTGTAGGGAGAGTCCATCCTTTGCCACGTCTTCCTGATTTGGACAGCCGCTGTGGTAGAGGCACAGGTTCCTCACAGGGTATATTTTCCTTTTTTAGAATCTCCATAGCTTCCTGCGGTGTACGCACTGTGTAAAAGGTAGAGCGGAGCTGGAACTGTAGATTAAAGGGGAACCCCCACCTATAGCGCACTTGTGCTTTTTGTAGAGCAAGCGTGATGGGGCGCATATGCCTCCTCCTCTCCAGTGTTGATGGTGCTAGGTCAGCATACATATGAACCGAGGAGGGTAAATATTACGTGCAGCCTGGAGTAAGCGGTCACGGGCCTCTGGATAATGTAGACGAAGAACAATATCTCGGGGGGTGTCTGGCGTTTTAGGGCGAGCCAGAGCCCTATGTATGCGGTCCATGTGAAACAAAGCGGGGTCCGCCTGAGGTTAAAGTGCTTTAAAAAGGTTAGTAGCCACTTGCTGGAGGTCAGTGTGGGACTCCGGTAAGCCCCGTATTCTTATGTTGGCCCTACGAGACCTATTCTCCAGATCCTCAATTTTTAACTCCAAGAGATTCAGGCGTTCGGCATGGTCCGCACTGGTTTGGCGCTCTGAGGTCAGAGCGTCAACTATATCATCTGTCTTAATCTCCAAGTCCGCTATTCTTTGGCCCAGGTCCCCAATTTGCTTGGTAAAGTCAGCCACCGCCCTCGAAAGTTCGGTTTTGAACATACCTTGTATGGTACGGTACATGTCAGCTGGTGTGAGGGGATCCGGCGTAGGGTCTGTCAGCTGGGGAGTATCAGCTATGCTATCCTCCTAAGGGGCCTCTTGGCAGGGAGCCTGTGTTGGGGTCGGCGCCATTTTAGATTTCGGACCCGTCCGGAATATTTCGGGTATGGTCTAGGACATCGACCGCTGAGAGGTCCCAGATCGCTGGGGATCTTGGTTGGCCATGTGGGCTAGCAGTGTGGGAGATTTCGCCTCCGTGGAGCCGGTAAGACGGCGCTTATATAGCTATATTCCCTGCGGTGGCGCGGAGCTCACGGGAGAAGCGTCCTCACCATCGAACCGCGTGCATGCGCCCCTAGTTTTAGGCATTTTAGACGCTGAGATAAACTTTGATCACAGCGTCTAAAAGGTTAATGCCGGACATCTGCCTGATTGGTGATGTCCAGCATTAGCCAGTATGAAGCGAGCTCGCTTCATACACCCGCCACACGGCTGCGATGTATACATACAGCGGCCAGTCGGAATCACGTCAGCTGATGTAAACCGGCACTGCCACCAATCATCTTAGCTGTCGGAGGAGGAGCGCAGTCAGATGGACAGCTGCGCCAATTCTCTTCTGAAGACACCACCGCTGCCACGGAAGCACCTGCCGTCAGGAGCCACTGTCGATGCAGACGCTGCCAGAGCAAGTAATCACAGGACTTTTCCAAAGGCCAAATCGACATATTGCAATCAGCAATAATCGCGATTCGATTGCGATATATTGTGCAGGCCTACTCACCATCATACACTTTGGTGAAACTGGGCTGTAATACCAGACCCAACCTGTCAACAGGTGTGGCAGTGTGTGTTGGAGAAAGCAGCCATGTTTTTGTAATCCTGGATAACACCTTTAAAGGTGTCATGTTGAAAATACAGTCCAATCTGAATGCGCTCAGATGGCAAACAAACTTTGTGTAATCTGATCCGGCCTCATGTGTTACTCCACTCTCCTGCCCCCTTTTCTTACCTACTGACAGATGGAAGAGTATAATCCATGACTGCAGAATTCTGCCTAAACTCAGTCTGTACAAATCAGTAGCGCCTTATAGCCCTCCCATAGGGTGGTGGTCTACAATGTATAGCTTTCCATCTGTTGCCATCCCCTACAACTCCCAGGCTGTGGCTGTCAAGTAATGCTAATGGTTAAAGGGGTATCCCACCCCTAGACATCTTATCGGCTATCCAAAGGATAGGGGATAAGATGTCTGATCACGGAGGTCCTAGTGGCCGGACCCCAGCAATCTCTGTGCGGGCACCCCTGCGTTCTGAACATTATTGATGTCATGCCATGCCCCCTTGTGACATCATGCCCTCTCCATTCATGTCTATGGGAGGGGGCGTGATGGCCATCACGCCCCCTCCCATAGACATTAATGGAGGGGACGTGACATCACAAGGGGGCGTGGCGTAACATCACGGCTGCCTAAACCCAGCATTCTGAACATAATCTTCAGAATGCTGTAAAGCAGGTAACGGAGATAGCGAGGGGTCCCCTCGATCAGACATCTTATCCATTGGAAAGGGGATAAGATGTCAAGGGGCAGAGCACCCATAAGATGTCAAGGGGCGGAGTACCCATAAGATGTCAAGGGGCGGAGTACCCATAAGATGTCAAAGGGCAGAGCACTCATAAGATGTCAATGGGCGGAGTACCCATAAGATGTCAAGGGGCGGAGTACCCATAAGATGTCAATGGGCGGAGTACCCATAAGATGTCAAGGGGCGGAGTACCCATAAGATGTCAAGGGGCGGAGTACCCATAAGATGTCAAAGGGCAGAGCACCCATAAGATGTTAATGGGCGGAGTACCCATAAGATGTCAAGGGGCGGAGTACCCATAAGATGTCAAGGGGCAGAGTACCCATAAGATGTCAAGGGGCGGAGTACCCATAAGATGTCAAGGGGTGGAGTACCCATAAGATGTCAAGGGGCGGAGTACCCATAAGATGTCAAGGGGCGGAGTACCCATAAGATGTCAAGGGGCGGAGTACCCATAAGATGTCAAGGGGCGGAGTACCCATAAGATGTCAAGGGGTGGAGTACCCATAAGATGTCAAGGGGCTGAGTACCCATAAGATGTCAAGGGGCGGAGTACCCATAAGATGTCAAGGGGCGGAGTACCCATAAGATGTCAAGGGACTGAGTACCCATAAGATGTCAAGGGGCGGAGTACCCATAAGATGTCAAGGGGCGGAGTACCCATAAGATGTCAAGGGGCAGAGTACCCATAAGATGTCAAGGGGCAGAGTACCCATAAGATGTCAAGGGGCAGAGTACCCATAAGATGTCAAGGGGCTGAGTACCCCTTTAAATTATAGTTTCACATCAGATTGAAAACCATCCTGTAGAGCAGTGTTTCCCAACTAGCTGTTGCAAAACTACAACACCCAACATGCCCAACCAAAGGCAGTCAGGCATGCGGAGTTGTAGTTTTGCCGTAGTGCGTTCCAGCGTTGCATCTATGTTAGAATTAGTATGGTTTACAGTACAGAACCTGTAAGACAAGCAGGCATATTTTGTATTTGTAGACTCAGGCTAAATTTAGAGACCAGAAGCTAAAAATTCAGATATGAATGTTATGGTATTTTTTTTTTGTGCTTTTACTGGGAAGCGCCAAGTTTCCACTCACTTAATCAGTTTATGCTTCTAGCCTCGGACTTTGGTTTCTCTGTGAGAAAAGTTAATATTTGGAGAAAGTTTTTATTTATTTATTTTACAGGGATTTATGAATTCCACATGAAATGGAAGCTGAACTGCACCTTTTTCTCCTTTCTGTGCCTGTCACAGCCAAATTGTTTATTTCTCAGGTTATTTTGATTTCGCAGTGGATGCAGGCAGATTATTGGGACAGGCTGTCAGCTAAGTGGTTAGGGGATCATTGAGGGATTGACCGAATTTATCAGATATGTACAAATACTTAGAATGCTGAATTCTCTACATATTTTTAAAAATTTAGGAACGCTATAAATGTAATTATTATTCTGGGAACTAAATCCCTGCAGAACTATAAAATGAGAAAAATGTTATAGGGGTCAGAATAGGACAAAATTTCCCCCACATATGTATATCCTGTGATGTCGTGCATATATATATAGTTAAAGGGGTTATCCAGGAAAAAACTTTTTTTTATACATCAACTGGCTCCAGAAAGTTAAACAGATTTGTAAATTACTGTAAATTTGTAAATTACTTCTATTAAAAAATCTTAATCCTTTCAGTACTTATGAGCTTCTGAAGTTAAGGCTGTTCTTTTCTGTCTAAGTCCTCTCTGATGACACCTGTCTCGGGAAACGCCCAGTTTAGAAGCAAATCCCTATAGCAAACCTCTTCTAAACTGGGCGGTTCCCGAGACAGGTGTCATCAGAGAGCACTTAGACAGAAAAGAACAACCTTAACTTCAGAAGCTCATAAGTACTGAAAGGATTAAGATTTTTTAATAGAAGTAATTTACAAATCTGTTTAACTTTCTGGAGCCAGTTGATATATATAAAAAAAGTTTTTTCCTGGAATACCCCTTTAATTATGCAAATTAGCATGGCCGGTATTTTTTGCAAGAAAGGCGTCAACCCTTTTCATGAGGAAAGTGAATGCATACATCATACTGCTCAGTGGTGCCTGCCTCGTGCTGTAAATGTCCAGGACAGGCCTGTATGCTGCCGCTATCATGATGCTGGAAAATGAAGAAACTGAAAAAATGGAGATAATTATATTGTTATTAATCTTTAATGAATCCTCCAGACTGTCTAATGAGTGGTATTTGTTATGGGCTCGGTTTGCCAGGTGGCGCCCGAACATGTTCTATATTGAAACATTGGTGCCATTATTCCGAAGAAGTGTCACGCGCTGAATATGTGCCAGGCAGGGAGGCAGCCCAGTGCTACCGGCAGGAATTCAGGTTTAGATTTACACTTTTTATTTTTAAAGTGTTTGTTTTAGAGTGTTTTAGAGTATCTATTTAGTGTCTTTTTTCCAAAGCAATACGCAATCTGTGGCTACGCTGTGCACTGGCACAAAGTAGGATGCAGCATGTGTCATCATTATTGTTCCTAAAAATTGAGAACATTTTTGGGGTGTTATACAAAACTCTATATAACACCATTAAAGGAGTACTCAGCCAAAACTAACTAAGCTCACTATCCACAGGATCCCCCTGCGAACTCCGGAATGGGATCCCGGCTCTCAGTGCATCGCCAGTCCTCCGGCACGGAACAAGGTTCGCTCCATGCACCAGATGTCTGGGGGTGCTGCAGCCGGGATCGCGGGTGTCCCCAGGGACGGGACCCTTGCAATGAGACATCTTATCCCCTATCCTTTGGATAGGGGATAAGATGTCTAGGGGCGGAGTACCCCTTTAAAACACTGATTCTTAGATAATATCGGCTATGGGCAGCACTAGTTAACGCATAATATCATATAACGCTCCACCTAACATGCCCAGCATTATAAAATACTTGATAAATACTAAAATCAATGTATGATGATATGATATATGTGTATGGTTAAAGGGATTGTCCAGTGACAAATTTTATTCATCCTATTTGCCCATGTTAAGTCTGCAGCGATGTGGCATTTGAAACCTGCGCCTATAATGGAGCCAATAAGGGAGGTGAGTAGAAGCTTCTTTTTTTTTATGTTTTATTATGCAGTCTGGGTACATGGGTTGAAATTTTTTTTTCACTAGAAACCCCTTTAATGCCTAGCCCCAATCGTCCTTTTTTTTAAGAGCCGAGGCAAGTGCTCTCTATCACCCAAAGTGCAAGAAAAGTGCAAATGTGTCACACTAAAAAAACGTGCACAAAGGATGTGGTCTATCGCTAAGCCCTTCTCCAACAGGAGAGAAGCCCCCCAACAAACCTACCCTTCACCTCCAGGCCAAAAGGCACATGCAAGGATCCAGGTTCGATGCCCCTTTTTGCCGAAGCTACTAAGGGGCCACAAATGCCCCTGGCTTCAACCTAGGCATTAACCAAGGTATCAGCCAAGGAGCCGTATACTGATGGCATCTTGACCGAAGCCAAGATGCCCAGGGGTTGCAGGGAGGTGAGGAACCTAATGGCCACACACACCTCCCCTAGACCGCCAGGAGGGACACCCAGAAGGGCTACCGCATCCTGACAATCCTGTGTAGAAATAAAAAACATGAAACGTGGCACAGTGACATATAAAAATAATAAATAAGTGAATGAGTGCAGATATACTGCCTTGTCATCTGTCCGGATCTATAAAAATTTCCCTGATCCTAGCCAGAAGGCCGGGATACCAAGGGTGAGTGCCAAAGGTGAAGAGTATAGTGCAGTGCGTTCACTCAGTGAGCTATAACACCCAGTGAGTTTCGGCACCTCAGGGTCACCTCGGCTCTACACCCCCAAACCTCATTGCAAGACCCGGAGGAAGCAGGTCACATCGGGGCAGCCGTCAAGCCGATTCCTCAGAACCAGCCCAGGAACGCCCCGGTACACCTGCCCCCTCCATGCAGCACCCATCCCCACCGGTCCCAAACATGCGTGACTCTCCACTGGCCTGAAACTGATAAGAACAGGTACTACACTTGATCTTAGCCAAAAGCCCCAATCGTCCTTCCCTATATAAAGGTGGCACAAACTTTAGTGGAGATAAGCAGAAATACCTATTAGGCAATTACTTCACAGGCAATTCTCTATACGTGTAAACTGGAGTGAGTTTAACAGTTTATCCTGTGAAAACAACATTTTACTAAAGAAACTACCATGGTGAAGAAAAAAATTCCACACACGTAAATATTAATGGGGCGATGTCTCTCAACAGTGCAGAAGTGGGACCCAGCAAGGAGCATCAGTGGTGAAGTCACTAAGCTCCGCCCATGCCCCAAGCTACTGCTGCTCTCTGCTGGGTCCCGCTGCTAGAGAACAGCGACGTGCCCCAAGCACGGCCCAGAGCGGAGGGGGTCGACATGCCCCATTCCGGGGAGAGCCGGGGCCCATCCAGGAGATCGCAGAGGCTCCCAACGGTCGGACCCCCGCAATCCAAAACTCAACCCCTAACCTGCAGATAGAGGATACGTTTTTATGCACTATATATCTCCCTAAAAGTCAAACATAAAATTCAGGGGCGAAGCTATAGCGGATGCAGAGATAGCCGCCATAACCAAGCGCTTAAAGCCCACTCAAAGACAAAGGAAGACTCCAGTATTAGGTAAGGAGGTCTCTTCCAGATAAGAAGGTCTCTTATACCAAATGTAACCCCAACTAAAGACAGCCTTTTAGCTATAACAATAGGTAGGGGGGACATAAACTGTATACCGTATAGTTTAGTTTTGTTCTATAGTGGGTCTGTATGAAGCCCAGCTTATAGCATATAGCAATAAGCAATGTAACCAATGAATAACATTGTGTCTGAATGTCACACCAGCACCTGTGGGGCCAAGCCGCTGACATTCGGAGATCACAGCAGCGACTATACGAATTAACTTTGTCTATAACAGAAATGTGGGCGGCTGTAGTGAGCACGTACAAGCTGGGCAAACTAAGTGCTTTTACGTGTCAAAACTACAAACACTTTCAGCTGCTTATGTACACAGCCAAAAACTGTTTACATGCGTCGGCTTAAAGAGACATTACTCATGAAGATGCCAGCTGCAGACGTCACCCGCCTATTTTAATGCTGCAACTGCACATTTGCAGCCTCTTCATACAAGCACGAGATGAAAAGTTCATTCTTAGCTGGCGCTAATGTCACCAGGTGACAGATGATGGAACACAAGGGACATAAAACCTTAGTAATGAGAGTAAAGGGCAGGGAAGGTATTAGTCATGCAAACAAAGGGGTTAATGATGAGAACTGCACCAGTCCACCAGCAGAGACACCCACCGCATGTCTGATATGCTTATATTTGTCTATTTGGGTACAAGATTTGGCCAAATCTGGTGATTTCAGACAGATTGACATTGGGGTTGACTTTTTCAGGGCCTCATTATCGCATTGGATTCTGGGACTAGCAAAGGGGCCTCAAAGGGGTACTCCACCCCAAGTCATCTTATCCCCTATCCAAAGGATAGGGGATAAGATGCCTGATCTCGGCTGCGACACCCCAGACACTCGGTGCATGGAGCGAACTTCGCTCCGTGCCAGATGACTGGCGATGCGGAGGCTTGTGACGTTGCGTCCGCGCCCCCTCAATGCAAGTCTATGGGAGGGGGCGTGGTGGCCGTCACACCCCCTCCCATAGACTTGCATTGAGGGGGCATGGCTGTGATGTCACAAGCGGGGCACGGCCATGATGTTACGAGCCTCCAGTACTGTACCCAATGCTCTAAAGAACGCTGGGTGCAGCAGAGAGATCGCAGGGGTCCCCAGCAGCGGGACCCCCGCGATCAGACATCTTATCCCCTATCCTTTGGATAGGGGATAAGATGTCTAGGGGCGGAGTACCCCTTTATGTTGTCTTGTCCAGCTGTTTAGCTTGACCATATTTTCCATTCAATTGTATAGGATTTCATAAAAACACAATGACTAATATTTTTATAAGACTTGGGCCTTGAGAGTTGCTACAGATTTGGCACTGGGCTAAACTGAAGTTCGTGTGATTCTTCAACCTTAAAGGGGTATTCCAGGCCAAAACTTTTTTTTATATATCCACTGGCTCCGGAAAGTTAAACAGATTTGTAAATTACTTCTATTAAAAAATCTTAATCCTTCCAATAGTTATTAGCTTCTGAAGTTGAGTTGCTGTTTTCTGTCTAACTGCTTTCTGATGACTCACGTCCCGGGAGCTGTGCAGTTCCTATGGGGATATTCTCCCATCATGCACAGCTCCCGGGACGTGACATCATCTTTGAGCAGTTAGACAGAAAACTTCAGAAGCTAATAACTATTGGAAGGATTAAGATTTTTAATAGAAGTAATTTGCAAATCTGTTTAACTTTCCAGAGCCAGTTGATATATAAGAAAAAGTTTTTGCCTGGATAACCCCTTTAACTCCCACAATAAGGTGTGGACTTTTCCAAGTGCTGAACTGATTCTCTCCATTTTGGGTGGAGGGATCAGTATTGGGCTGCTTGCCAGTAGTACATACATCTCTTTCCCTCTCTGAAAGGTGTAGCACATACTTCTCTCTGCTATGCCATGACAAAATCTGGTGAAAGTACACTGGTCTGAACAGGATGCCCTGTGTTGGGGGATAGCTTATACAGTACACTAGTATAGATGGCTTGTGATGAGTTAATGATGTTCTGGCCTTTCAAGATGTGAAACAAAATAAGCAGGGTCACAGCAAGGAAAGGGTTGAATGGACGGGTTGGGGGGGGGGGTTACACTGTGGACATACAGCAGCAGGTACACTGGTATTTACAAAGGTCAGCTGAGCATAACTTTATGGGTGATATGAGTGAAACCTTGATTTACCTTTCAGGCAGAAAGGCTCACAGATACACAGCTTTTCTTGGGCTTCTAAATTTAGTCTTGCTGTGGCTGTAACTGAAGACAGATTTCCCCTAACAACAGGCAGTGGACAGCAGGTTGCAGGAAAGTGAGACACCTAGTGGCCAAGACATTAGAGATGTTTTTCTGTAGTAAGAAGTCATTTTTAGTAACAAAGCTAAAAATCACAATCACATGGAGGATAGTAATCATTTAAGGCTCTTAACTGTCCTGAATTATGCAGAGACATATTAGAGGTTTCAAGTTTTGATAAGTGGGGTCTTGGTAGTGAGACTCCCACTGATCATTAAAACAAAAAGGCAGAAGAACTCAGCTCTGTCCCCTCTAGACTATTCTTCCAATGGCTTCTCTTCCCCTTTCACATATATTTGGCAAACTGGCAGAGGGAAACGGATGGTGGGACTGATCTCATTCATTGGATATGCTGCATGGCGGCGAAAAGGGGAACGCATCTTTCTTTGTTACCCCGTCTGACCTGCACAATTATTGGCCACCAGACTGCACTTTGTCATTTATTTGTGAGGACAAATTTAAGCTTTGTTCACTAAGCCGGATCACCACATACATGTGAACCCAGCCTTATCCTTCTCTTCCCAAAATATGCCACAAGGGGAGAGTCAGGACAGCGCCATACACATTACAAGATGAAGTCTGCACAACACACATCTAATATGTACTGACACTACAGTACGATTCGGTCATGACCCAGTTACAACACAAACTTCGCATGCTTGACTATGCACTTGCATGTGTCCTGACTGCATATTCTGTCAGCTGAAATGGCTTCCTTGAAGTCTGTACACGACGTAGCCGGACACCATATAAATATAACCTCCAGATCTGATTCTAGCGTGACTCACCATTTTATCATAGGGACGATTAATGCGTTTGGCTGCTGACAAAGGTCCTTCGCTAATATGGTGTCAAGTTCTCATATTCGAGCTTGATATCATACTAAGTGACATGCGTTACATTCTGCCGACTGACAAAGGATGTGATGCCCTATTAAAATGATCATAAACAAGACGGCTATGAGAAGAAGTACAAAGAAATCCAAGCTCATTCATTTGCCTGAATACAGGGGTCAGAGACATGCCATAAATTACTCGCGGCATAAAACCCATCTGAAGATTTGCTTATTACCAGGACTGATTGAATTATAGGCAAAGCCATGGCCTTAGTTTTAGGAAACAACATATAATTCCTAATATTTTAGCTGACATATGTAAGCTTCTCTTAGCCCCTTCATTCATTCATTGGAGATGGTAAAGCTCTTCAGACATGGCATAGAGACAATGGCGACTTGTCCTTACTTGGCCTGCATTATATGACACCCAGGGGTCAAGTCCTGGAAAAAAAAGTGAGGGGACTCACCGAAGATTTCCACCCAAGGGCTGGTCCTGCAGGACTCCTGCTAATGGGAACGGTGTTCCTGGTGTGGAAAAAGTGCAGGAACTCAGTTCCTACGCATTTCTGCAGGACTTGAGCCCTGATGACACCCAAAAGAAATCAATGGGCCATCCATGTAATATACAGTAAATCCTCTTTGAAAATACCACCCTAAATTGCATTGAAAAATTATCTTCTAGTCCTCTCAAAGGATATTGCTACTATGGATAATGTATTGTGGACTGAAAATTCATCACACGAAATCTGGTCTAGATGAGGGGATGGTCTTCTCAAAGCGGTTTCACTGTATATACAAGCCAGGTAGTCCATAGACACAGTCCTGGGCTATTATATAACATTCTCCGGTCTTGAGCCTGAGGAAGTGACAGTTTTTTTGGGAGTTCTATGGTTTTATTGAGGGTAGAAATTAAAAACATTTTCATCAGTAGGTGTCCTATAAAGGGATATTCCACCCCTAGACATCTTATCCCCTATCCAAAGGATAGGGGATAAGATGTCTGATTGCAGGGGTCCTGCCGCTGGGACCCCTGCAATCTCTGGGCAGCAACCAGCATTCATTTAGAACGTAGGGTGCGGGCGTCAGGGGGTCATGGCCACGACCCCTCATGATGTCAAGCCCCTTCAATGCAAGTCTATGGGAGGGGGTGTGACAGCCGGCCACGCCCCCTCCCATAGAATTGCATCGAGGGGGCGTGGTGTGATGGCAGGAGGGGCGAGGCTGTGACAACACGACCCCTGCCACCCGCTCCAAGCGTTCGGAACAAAATGTCCCGAATGTTGGGGCAGCAGAGTACCTCTTTAGGTCTTTTGCAGGAGCAGTACTAGAGCTCAACCCAGTTTTGAAGATGTTTAGTCAACTGCCAAAAAGTCAGCCGTTCCAGTAAGGCCCTACTCACATGACAGAATTTTTTTCAGGTTTTGGCTTTGTATTCTGTGTCGAAATATGTCTGAATTCTGCTCAAAATCTGCAGGCGGAAAAGAGATAAGGGACATGTCATGGTCTGATTTAATGCGAAATCCAGAAAAAGTTGCCAAGATAACACAATGGGGCTAATCCTTATCCAAATCCGAAACAAAATCTGCAGCATTTGGAGTGAAAATCAACGTAAGCAATCCAAAAGTATGTATGCCCTTGGATTTCTGTATTCAGGCTTTGTTCAAACAGATTTACCTAAAATTGTGTTTTTAATAAACCTTAATGGGGCCGGACAATGATCTTGTGTATTGGTGCCTGAAGAGGGCAGATGGCAGAGGGGAAAAAGCCTGGGCACATTGGACTTCAATATTCCAATTCCTTTGTTCTCCCAGGAGATAAGAGGCGGACAGTGGTGTCCCACTCCCCTGACTAAAATAAACTTGCACACTTGTCCAAGAGTAAATTTATTACTTCTGGTAGATATACACTCACTGGCCAATGTATTAGGTACACCTCAGTAATACAGATTTGAACCCACTTTTGTCTTCATTCTTCGTGGCATACTTTCTACAAGGTGCTGGAAATATTCCTCAGAGATGTTGGTCCATATGGACATGATTCACACAGTTCCTCTGTATGGACATGATGACATCACACTGTTCCTCCATATGGACATGATGACATCACACAGTTCCTCCATATGGACATGATGAAATCACACAGTTGCTGCAGATTTGTCGGCTGCCCATCCACATCCCGTGCCATCACATCACAGCGGTAATCTACTGGATTAAGATCTGGTGACTGTGGAAACCATTGGAGTCCAGTGACCTCATTGTCCTGTATGAGATGATGTCATGTGACATGGGGCATTATCCTGCTGGAACGGGACCACCTTGGTAAAATCGTGGTGTCCAGATCAGCTGAGAGGACGTGAGGGCAGGTCAAGCAAGGCTCTGTGCAGGCTCCTGGCTTGTCAATCATCCTGATGTGTGAGCTGGGAGCGTGTCACAGAGCCTCACTGCACAGAGCCCTGCTTGTGCTCAGTGTACAGAGCCCTGCTTAGCCTCAGTGTAGAGAGCCCTGCTTGTGCTCAGTGTAGAGATCCCTGCTTGCCCTCAGTGTGCAGATCCCTGCTTGTCCTCAGGGTACAGAGCCCTGCTTGTCCTCAGGGTACAGAGCCCTGCTTGTCCTCAGGGTACAGAGCCCTGCTTGTCCTCAGGGTACAGAGCCCTGCTTGTCCTCAGGGTACAGAGCCCTGCTTGTCCTCAGGGTACAGAGCCCTGCTTGTCCTCAGGGTACAGAGCCCTGCTTGTCCTCAGGGTACAGAGCCCTGCTTGTCCTCAGGGTACAGAGCCCTGCTTGTCCTCAGGGTACAGAGCCCTGCTTGTCCTCAGGGTACAGAGCCCTGCTTGTCCTCAGGGTACAGAGCCCTGCTTGTCCTCAGTGTACAGAGCCATGCTTGTCCTCATTGTACAGAGCCCTGCTTGTCCTCATTGTACAGAGCCCTGCTTGTCCTCATTGTACATAGCCCTGCCTGTCCTCAGTGTACAGAGCTCTGCTTGTCCTCAGTGTACAGTGCCCTGCTTGTCCTCAGTTTACAGAGCCCTACACGTCTTCAGTGAACAGAGCCCTGCTTGTTCTCAGTGTGCAGAGCGCTGCTTGTCCTCAGTGTACAGAGCCCTGCTTGTCCTCAATGTACAGAGTCGTGCTTGTCCTTAGTGTAAAGAGCCCTGCTTGTCCTCAGTGCACAGAGCCCTGCTTTCCCTCAGTGCACAGAGCCCTGCTTGCCCTCAGTGCACAGAGCCATGCTTGCCCTCAGTGCAAAGAGCCCTGCTTGTCCTCACTGTACAGAGCCCCGCTTGCCCTCAGTGCACAGAGTCCCGCTTGTCCTCAGTGTACAGAGCCCCACTTGCCCTCAGTGCACAGAGCCCTTCTTGTCCTCAGTGTACAGAGCCCTGCTTGTCCTCAGTGTACAGAGCCCTGCTTGTCCTCAGTGCACAGAGCACTGCTTGTCCTCAGTGTACAGAGCCCTGCTTGTCCTCAGTTTACAGAGCCCTGCTTGTCCTCAGTGTACAGAGCCCTGCTTGTCCTCAGTGTACAGAGCCCTGCTTGTCCTCAGTTCACAGAGCCCTGCTTGTCCTCAGTGCACAGAGTTATACTTGGTTTTAACTTCAGCAAGTTGTCTTAAGCATGTCTACATGCCTAAATGCAAAGGTTGCTGCCATATGAATGGCTGATTATCTGTGTTAACAAGTAATCAAATAGGTGTACCTAATAAAGTGGGTAGTGAGGGTACAGTATATTCCAAAATAGATTATTGCTCAGATACAAAATACTCCTTGAGCATTTTATGAGGCCCTGCCATTTTCTCCTTCGAATCTAAGTCACCAGATTCCATCTTTCGTAGCAGTCAAAGGACTGGGTGTTGACAGAAAAAAAAATGCAGCAATAACTGTTTTATGAGTACCACGGTGCACATCGGAGCAAAATGAAACTTTCAGCAATTCTACAATATTTTTTATGTCCAAAAATAGGTCTGCAGTTACCCTCTGACTTCTCCTCCTAGCAATAGACATAGCGGCAAGAGGGATGATTGGTCTGCATCACTGAGCCATTCTGAGGTTATGTCAAGTACAGAAAGAAATTAAGCAGATGGGACCATAAAAGGATATTTTGAGAACAAGAAAAGATGGATGAGCAAGATAGAGGATAGGACTTAGAGTAAAATATTACCCAAATTAGTCTGTGTCTGCACAGAAGAGGCGAGATGTCAGACGACAGGCAAAAAATAAACCCGCCGCCCATGTCATACATCTATCTAATCTGTCTATATATTTCTGGACTTTTTTCACGTTTCGTATGATGAATGGAGAAAAACTATGTATAAAAATCATAGTGATCTACAGATAATTTTTAAGCACAATAATAACACATTACTATACACCCCCCTTGACTTTTTTCGCATTTTGGTACATTACAGCCTTAAGTTCAATGTTTTGTTAATCTGAATTTTATGTGATGGATCAGAACACAATAGTCTGAGTTGGTGAAGTGAAATGAGAAAAATATATAAATAAAACTATTGTTTGGAAATAGAAAACAGAAAACTGCCATGTGCGTATGTATTCACTCCCTTTGTTAGGAAGCCCATAAAAAGCTCTGGTGCAACCAATTACCTCCAGAAGTCACACAATTAGTGATATGATGTCCACTTGTGTGTAATCTAAGTGTCACATGATCTGTCATTTACATATACACACCTGTGTGTAATCTAAGTGTCACATGATCTGTCATTACATATACACACCTTTTTTTGAAAGGCCCCAGAGGCTGCAACACCTAAGCAAGAGGCATCAGTAACCAAACACTGCCATGAAGACCAAGGAACTCTCCAAACAAGTAAGGGACAATGTTGTTGGGAAGTAAAAGTCAGGGTTAGGTTATAAAAAAATGTCCAAATCTTGGATGATCCCCAGGAACACCATTAAATCTATCATAACCAAATGGAAAGAACATAGCACAACAGCAAACCTGCCAAGAGACGGCTGCCCACCAAAACTCACGGACCGAGCAAGGAGGGCATTAATCAGAGAGGCAGCACAGAGACCTAAGGTAACCCTGGAGGAGCTGCAGAGTTCACAGCAGAGACTGGAGGATCTGTACATAGGGCGACAATAAGCCGTACGCTCCATAGAGTTGGGCTTTATGGTAGCGTGGCCAGAAGAAAGCCATTACTTTCAGCTAAAAACAAAAAGGCACATTGTGAGTTTGCAAAAAGGCATGTGGGAGACTCCCAAAATGTATGGAGGAAGGTGCTCTGGTCTGATGAGACTAAAATTTAACTTTTCGTCCATCAAAGTAAACGCAACGTCTGGCGCAAACCCAACACATTACATCACCCAAAGAACAGCAGCCGGGACTGGGAAACTGGTCAGAGTTGAGGGAAAGTTGGATGGTGCTAAATACAGGGATATTCTTGAGCAAAACCTGTAGCACTCTGTGCATGATTTGAGGCTGGGACGGAGGTTCACCTTCCAGCAGGACAATGAGTTGGAATGGCCTAGTCAGAGCCCAGATCTCAATCCAATCAAAAATCTGGGGTCAGACTTAAAGATTTCTGTTCACAAGCACAAACCATCCAACTTGGAGGAGCTGGAGCAGTTTTGCAAGGAGGAATGGGCAAAAATCCCAGTGGTAAGATGTGGCGGCTCATAGAGACCTATCCAAAGCGACTTGGAGCTGTGGCTCTACAAAGTATTGACTTAGGGGGGTTGAATAGGTAACAAATGTTTCTGTTATTTTAAATAAAATAAAAAACATCTTCAAAGTTGTGGGTATGTTCTGTAAATTAAATGATCAAAATCCTCCAACATTCCATGTTAATGCCAGGTTGTGAGGCACCAAACTACAAAAAAAAAAATCAAGGGAGTGAATACTTTTGCAAGGCACTGTATGTAAGGGGGGCTATGGACCCCAATAAACACCTGTACGATATGTGGAAACCTGACAGCAAGGATGAAATTTATCATTTGCAACTTTTTCACCATTATTTCTAAAGCTTGCCCTTTCTTCTTTACGGCAGTTTTGGTTGTGCAAAATGTAGCAATGTTGCAAGATGTAGGCTGTATATATACTTTTTTCTATTTATTTTTTTAATGCACTGTTTTGGTGTGAGTGAAAAGTTTTGCGCCTTTTAATAAAAGCGCATATAACAAATGTATCTAAAAAGTGACAACACTTAAAGGGGTTCTCCTGTGGAAAACTTTTTTTTTTTAAATCAACTGGTGCCAGAAAGTTAAACAGATTTGTAAATTACTTCTATAAAAAAAATCTTAATCCTTCCAGTACTTTTTAGGGGCTATATACTACAGAGGAAATGCTTTACTTTTTAGATTTCTCTGATGTCATGACCACAGTGCTCTCTGCTGACCTCTGCTGTCCATTTTAGGAACTGTCCAGAGCAGCATATGTTTGCTCTGGGGATTTTCTCCTCCTCTGGACAGTTCCTAAAATGGACAGCAGAGGTCAGCAGAGAGCACTGTGGTCATAACATCAGAGAAATCTAAAAAGTAAAGCATTTCCTCTGTAGTATATAGCCCCTAAAAAGTACTGGAAGGATTAAGATTTTTTAATAGAAGTAATTTACAAATCTGTTTAACTTGTTTAACTTTCTGGCACCAGTTGATTAAAAAAAAAAAATAAAAAGTTTTCCACGGGAGTACCCCTTTAACCCCTTAAGGACTCAGCCCATTTTGGCCTTAAGGACTCAGACAATAAAATTTTTATGTTTTCATTTTTTCCTCCTCGCCTTCTAAAAATCATAACTCTTTTATATTTTTATCCACAGACTAGTATGAGGGCTTGTTTTTTGCATGACCAGTTGTCCTTTGTAATGACATAACTCATTATATCATAAAATGTATGGCGCAACCAAAAAACACTATTTTTTGTGGGGAAATTAAAAAGAAAACCGCAATTTTGCTAATTTTGGAAGGTTTCATTTTCACGCCGTACAATTTACGGTAAAAATGACGTGTGTTCTTTATTCTGAGGGTCAATACGATTAAAATGATACCCATTATTACATACTTTTCTATTATTGTTGTGCTTAAAAAAAATCACAAACTTTTTAACCAAATTAGTACGTTTATAATCCCTTTATTTTGATGACATCTAACTTTTTTATTTTTCCGTATAAGCGGCGGTACGAGGGCTCATTTTTTGCGCCATGATCTGTACTTTTTTTTATACCACATTTGCATATAAAAAACTTTTAATACATTTAAAAAAATGTTTTAATAAAATGTATTTAAAAAGTAGCAATTTTGGACTTTTTATTTTATTTTTTTTCGTTCACGCCATTCACCGTACGGGATCATTAACATTTTATTTTAATAGTTCGAACATTTACACACGCGGCGATACCAAATATGTCTATTAAATTTATTTTTTACGCTTTTTGGGGATAAAATAGGAAAAAACGGACGTTTTACATTTTTATTGGGGGAGGGGATTTTTCACTTTTTTTTTACTTTTACATTTTTTTACATTTTTTTTTACACTTGAATAGTCCCCATAGGGGACTATTCATAGCAATACCATGATTGCTAATTCTGATATGTTCTATGTATAGGACATAGAACAGATCAGTATTATCGGTCATCTCCTGCTCTGGTCTGCTTGATCTCAGACCAGAGCAGGAGACGCCGGGAGCCGCACGGAGGAAGGAGAGGGGACCTCCGTGCGGCGTTCTGAATGATCGGATCCCCGCAGCAGCGCTGCGGGCGATCCGATCATTCATTGAAATCGCGTACTGCCGCAGATGCCGGGATCTGTATTGATCCCGGCATCTGAGGGGTTAATGGCGGACGCCCGCGAGATCGCGGGTGTCGGCCATTGCCGGCGGGTCCCAGGCTGTGATCAGCAGCCGGGATCAGCCGCCCATGACACGGGCATCGCTCCGATGCCTGCGGTTATGCACAGGACGTAAATGTACGTCCTGGTGCGTTAAGTACCACCGCACCAGGACGTATATTTACGTCCTGCGTCCTTAAGGGGTTAAATCACACCTCTTTTTTAGGCCAAAATAAAAAACCCGAAAATGATGAGCATAGTGAACTGTTGCAGAAAATGGTACGTATGCTTAATAAATGTGTCCAAGAAAAAAGTCAAAGACAGAAAATAAAAAGCAAAATGGACCAGAAAGCAGGCACGAAAAAAGTTTCAAGTGTTTAATTTCCCTGCACTGCCTCCACTGGAGAAACTATACATTACACACTGCTAATTCAAATCAATAAGTTGTCTGTGTAATACAGGACATGGCTGGTCCTACAGAAAGAGAGACGCTCTCTATAACCACTCTCCACTCTGGCCAAGATATTTTAAAACTGGAAATTCACTTTGAAGTGAGACTGAAACAATCTATCCGAAATTCTAAAGACCTACAGGAGCAGCTTTAAAGGGGTACTCCACCCTAGACATCTTATCCCCTATCCAAAGGATAAGATGTCTGATCGCCGGGGTTCCACCGCTGGTTACCCCCACAATCTCTCCTGCAGCACCTCCTGTCATCTTGTGCATGGAGCGAACTTCACTCCGTGCCTGATAACGGGCGATACATGGCCCGGAGAATCGTGACACCATGGCCCCGCCCCCTCAATGACAGTCTATGGGAGGGGGCATGACGGCTGTCATGCCCCCTCCCATAGACTTGCATGAGGGGGCGGGGCCATGATGTCACGATCCTCCGGCCCCTGTATCGCCCGGCAAAAGATGACAGAGAGTGCTGCAGTAGGGATCACGGGGTTCCCAGAAGCGGGACCCCCGCTATCAGACATCTTATCCCCTATCTTTGGATAGGGGATAAGATGTCTAGGGGTGGAGTACCCCTTTAAGCTATGCAGAGTTGTTACAGGCGTACTCCTGTGGAAAACTATTTTTTTTAAATCAACTGGTCCCAGAAAGTTAGGTAAAGAGATTTGTAAATTACTTCTATTTCAAAATCTTAATCCTTCCAGTATTTATCAGCTGCTGTATGCTCCAGAGGAAGTTGTGTAGTTCTTTCCAGTCTGACCACAGTGCTCTCTGCTGACACTGTCCATATCAGGAACTGTCCAGAGCAGGAGCAAATCCCCATAGCAAACCTATACTACTCTGGACAGTTCCTGCAATGGACAGAGATGTCAGAAGAGCACTGTGATCAGACAGAAAAAAACTACACAACTTCCTCTGGGGCATACAGCAGCTGGTAAGTACTGGAAGGATTAAGATTTAAAAAAAAAGTAATTTACAAATCTGTTTAACCCCTTAACGACGCAGGACGTATATTTACGTCCTGCGCCAGCTCCAGCGATATGAAGTGGGGTCGCGCTTCAACCCCACATCACATCGCGTCAGTCCCGGCGCTCATCAACGGCTGGGACCCACGGCTAATACCACACATCGCCGATCGCGGCGATGTGCGGTATTAACCCTTTAGAAGTGGCGGTCAAAGCTGACCGCCGCTTTTAAAGTGAAAGTGAAATTATCCCGGCTAGTCAGTCAGGCTGTTCGGGACACCGGGAGGGCCCTTACCTGCCTCCTCGGTGTCCGATCGACGAATGACTGCTCCGTGCCTGAGATCCAGGCAGGAGCAGTCAAGCGCCGATAACACTGATCACAGGCGTGTTTATACACGCCAGTGATCAGCATAGGAGATCAGTGTGTGCAGTGTTATAGGTCCCTATGGGACCTATAACACTGCAAAAAAAAGTGCTAATAAAGGTCATTTAACCCCTTCCCTAATAAAAGTTTGAATCATCCCCCTTTTCCCATTAAAAAAATAAAAGTGTAAATAAAAAATAAATAAACATATGTGGTATCGCCGTGTGTGGAAATGTCCGAATTATAAAAATATATAATTAATTAAACCGCACGGTCAATGGCGTACGCGCAAAAAAATTACAAACTCCTAAAAAGCATATTTTTGGTCACTTTTTATACCACTAAAAAATGAATAAAAAGTGATCAAAAAGTCCCATCAAAACAAAAATGGTACCGATAAAAACTTCAGATCACGGCGCAAAAAATGAGTCCTCATACCGCCCTGTACGTGGAAAACTAAAAAAGTTATAGGGGTCAGAAGAGGACATTTTTAAACGTATACATTTTCCTGCATGTAGTTATGATTTTTTCCAGAAGTGCGACAAAACCAAACCTATATAAGTAGGGAATCATTTTAACCGTATGGACCTACAGAATAAAGATATGGTGTTATTTTTACCAAAATATGCACTGCGTAGAAACGGAAGCCCCCAAAAGTCGATTTTGTCGCACAATGATTTTTTTTTTCTGTTTCGCCGTGAATTTTTGGGTAAAATGACTAATGTCACTGCAAAGTAGAATTGGTGACGCAAAAAATAAGCCATAATATGGATTTTTAGGTAGAAAATTGAAAGGGTTATGATTTTTAAAAGGTAAGGAGGAAAAAACGAAAGTGCAAAAACGGAAAAACCCTGAGTCCTTAAGGAGTTAAGGACCAAGCGTTTTTCATTTTTTGCACTTTCGTTTTTTATTAACTTTCTGGCATTAGTTGATTTAAAAAAAAAATATTGTTTTCCATACAGCAGAGTACCCCTTTAAAGGGGTTAACCAGTTATTAAAAAAAACATGCCCCTATCCCCAAAGTCCCCCATGATCTCCAGAACAGGGCCTGGCTCTTCCAAGAAGAACTGGTCTTGATAATGATGGCCTGCTCATCAAATCACTGCTTGAGGCAGAGTGACCGAAGCTCTCAGACAGGCCTGTTCTGGAGACCGGAGATCGCAGAGGGGGGTTGTCGAACCCCTGCAATCAGACAACTTTCCCTTAGCCTACGTTTTACACATTTTAATGTGTAACAAAATGAAAAGGGGTAAATACTTTTGTGGGATACTTTTATTGGAATATTGATTAAAAGGTTTTAATGGGGTATTCCGACATTTGGATAAAAATAAATATGTTGCATGTAAACGCTAGAAAAAAAAACATTTACCTACCTATTCCAGGTCCCTCACGGCTCCCGTTTTTCTCTGTCCCGTCCCCCAATGCTTCTTTCTTCTTCCTGCTTCCGGAATAAGCACCTGCCCGCTCAGCCAATCCTTGGCCGCAGCACTATTCTGGCTGAGCGGGAAGGTGCTTGTTCCGGAAGCAGGAAGAAGAAAGAAGCATTGGGGGACCGGAAGGAGAACAACGGGAGCTGTGGGGGGACTGGGGGTAGGTAAATATGGCTTTTTTATGTTTCAGGGTATTTTATGCAAATGCAGGAATACCCCTTCAAAGGAGTACTCAGCGGAAAAACATTTTCTTTTAAATCAACTGTTGCCAGAAAGTTAAACAGTTTTGTAAATAACTTCTATTTTAAAATCTTAACCTTTCCAGAACTTATCAGCTGCTGTATACTACAGAGGAAGTTCTTTTCTTTTTGAATTTCTTTTCTGTCTGACCACAGTGCTCTCTGCAGACACCTCTGTCCATGTCAGAAACTGTCAAGATCAGGATAGGTTTGCTATGGGGAAAATGGACAGAGGTGTCAGCAGAGAGCACTGTGGTCTTTTGGGTTGCTGCTCTCATGGATGCTGGACTAGCAGGACGGATCTGCGCAACTTTCAAAGACACGCTAGGCCAGAAAACCTACCGGCCTCAGCCTAAACTTAACCGTGAGTTCTAAACTAATCCCCGCTAAAGCTAGCATGACTACTGGACCGAAACTAAATCCCCTAAATCCAGTGGAACAGCGCATATCAGTCTACCACTGTCAATCTCTAAGAGACTTTGCATGTATAGAGACTGTTCCGGTTATGAAGCTTGCATAAAATCTTCAGTAAAGTTCTGACTGTTTTCATCAAACTCTCCGGTTGTAGACATTCAATTATTCTATACCTCCCTATCGCTCTTGGGAAGGGTGGCGGTAGGACAAGCATTACTGAGGAGCCCTCACCCTGGCGTCACGAATAGAAAGGGTTAATCAGACAGAACCTTTTCTGTGAAACTTACTAGCGGCTGATGCGGCAGTGCAGGACTGGCTAATAGCTGACGCTGCACTGCAACCAAACTTTCCTCATTCATCCCTACGCTGTTGCGTGCAGTGCAAGGAAGCATCACTAAACATGTAAGGCTTCAGCCAATACACACAGAGACACTGCGAGGGCTGCTAAAAGGAGTGGCTGAACAACTAGAAAGAATATTCAAGAGGAGGGGTTGACCAGAATCGGAGAAGGGGGAAAGGCAAGGACAGCGTCATGCCCACCCACACACGTCACGAACACAACATGGCCGCAAAATGAGCAAGAAATATTGTTGCCAGCACACAGGAGAACCCGAAAAATTACACAACATCCTGCCGGAACTAAAGGTAAGTTTAGCCCCAAACAGCTAGAACTAAGGTCCGCAACACCAGGATGTTCAGATAACACATAGGACTGAGTCACATTGTCCCAAAACTTGCACAGCAGCGGAGTACCCCTTTAAACAGTATCTCCCATATGTTACAGTAAATTTCAGTCAAATTTGGTTGTACCTGTAGTCACATAGTTTTCCAAACCTGTCTGGTTGAAGGGGGAATTCCAACTAGGAACAGGTTTCCCCTTTCACACAGACTGGGGAGGTAGGGGGGTGACTGCTCGTACTCAACTTATCCCCAAAAAGGGGGAACTAGTGACACTTGCTTGCTATAGTAAAATTGTAATGTTTGGTGTAAAGGCCAGACATCACATACACTCTTCCTGGGCAGATCTGTGTGGCAAATGACAAGAAGTGGGTGAACAGGTAAGTATGTTTTTTGAATTTTTTTGTTTGAATTTTTTTCCAACCCTTCAATGGTGGCCCTTTTTTATATGTGCCAGAAGAAAACAATGTTTTTTTTTTTTTTTTTTTTTACAAAAGATTGGCCCTAATAGAGTGTAGTTTTCTTTGTGGGTTTTTTCCCCAACAGATATTTTTTCACGTTATTTACTGTTCTGCGCACCTTTCTCTACATTTTGCTTTTTTACACACGCTCTGATCTGTAGGGTTTTCCTCAGCTCAAATCCCCCAGATTTTCTGTGGAAACCTTAGTAAATATGTTGGGATTTAAATTTTTTGTGCACTTTTCTCTTCATTTTGCTTTTTTTTTTACACATGCTCTGATCTGTACGGTTTTCCTCAACTCAAATCCCCCACATTTTCTGTGGAAACCTTAGTAAATAAATTGGGATTCATTTTTTTTTCCAATAATGTATGGAACACGCCCCCTTTTCTGTGACCACGCCCACTTTTCACCAATGGCCACCCCCCTTTTCGGGTTTTCTCAGAAAAATGGAGAGTTGGTCGGGTTTTTTTTTTCAATTGTTGCGCAAATTTTGGCACAGACAGAATTCTGGCACAAGGCACCAGAAACTGACGCACAACCCAACAAAACATGTAGGGTTTACAAAAGTATATCAGGGCCATTGTATTCTCTCTAGGACGCAGAAGAAAACATTTTAGTGAGAGAGTAATTTTTTTATTTATTGTTTTTTACAACAGATTGGCTCTTATTTAGTAAGAGTAGAGTGTAGCTTTCTTTTGTGGATATTTTTCCCCCACAGATATTTTTCCACGGTATTTACTAATGTTTCCCTACCTTTTTCTTTTTTTTTTTACTCATGCTCTAATCTGTCTGGTTTTCCTCAGCTCAAATCCACCACATTTTCTGTGGAAACCTTAGTAAATATGTTGTGATTTTTCAAAAATGTCTGGAACGCGTCCCCTTTTCTGTAACCACACCCCCATGGCCACACACCTTTTCGGGTTTTCTCAGTAAAATGGAGAGTTGGTTGACGCACAACCCAACATACATGTCTGGTTTACAATAGTAAATCAGGGCCATTGTATTCTCTCTAGGACGCAATAAAACAGTGGTCTCAAACTGTGGCCCTCCAGATGTTGCAAAACTTCAACACCCAGCATGCCCGGACAGCCGTTGGCTGTCCGGGCATGCTGGGTGTTGAAGTTTTGCAACATCTGGAGGGCCACAGGTAGAGACCACTGCAATAAAAGTACAATTTACAGCTTTTGGCTAACTATGCATGCTGGGAGCTGTAGATTTGCAACAGCTGGAGGCACCCTGGTTAGAAAACACTGCACTATGAAGAGCCATTTACTAGTGGTGAATAATGGAACACCTATCTACAGTTCCTTAAGGGTTGGGGTCTCCTCAATCACTACTGCCACAGATCTAAATATATATAGCACCCCAGGTAAAAATTTGTATTAATGTGCATAAAGAAGCCAAGGAAAGATGGAGAAAATTCTCCAAAAGGCATCAAATTACACATTAGACATTCTTATAATATGTCAACAAAAGTTAGATTTTATTTCCATCATTTACACTTTCAAAATAACAGAAAACCAAAAAATGGCGTCTGCAAAAGTTTGGGCACCCTGCAGAGTTAATATCTTGTACTGCCCCCTTTGGCAAGTATTACAGCTTGTAAACGCTTTTTGTAGCCAGCCAAGAGTCTTTCAATTCTTGTTTGAGGTATCTTTGCCCATTCCTCCTTACAAAAGTCTTCCAAGATTTCTGGGCTGTCTGTCACGCACTGCTCTTTTAAGGTCTACCCATAGATTTTCAATCATGTTGAGGTCAGGAGATTGTGAAGGCCATGGCAAAACCTTCAGTTTACGCCTCTTGATGTAATCCCCCGTGGATTTTCAGGTGTGTTTAGGCTCATTATCCATTTGTAGAAGCTATCCTCTCTTTAACTTCAGCTTTTTCACAGATGGCATCAAGTTAGCATCCAAAATTTGCTGAAATTTTATTGAATCAATTTTTCCTTCTACTCGTGAGATGTTCCCTGTGCCACTGGCTGCAATACCACCCCAAGGCATGATTGATCCACCCCCATGCTTAACAGTTTGACAGAGGTTCTTTTCATTAAATTCTGTTCCCCTTCTTCTCCAAACATACCTTTGCTCATTCCGGCCAAAAAGTTCAATTTTAACCTCATCGGTCCACAGAATTTTTTTCCAAAATGCATCTGGCTTGTCTATATGTTCATTTGCAAAGTTCAAACGCTGATTTTTGTGGTGAGGACGTAGAAGATGTTTTCTTCTGATGACTCTTCCATGAAGACCATATTTGTACAAGTATCTCTTTATAGTGGAATAGTGTACCACAACTCCAGTGTCTGCCAGATCTTTCTGGAGGGATTGTGCAGTCAAACGTGGGTTTTGAATTGTTTTTCTCACAATCCTGCGAGCTGTTCTGTCTGATATTTTTCTTGGTCTTCCAGACCTTGCTTTAACTTCCACTGTTCCTGATGACTGCCATTTCTTAATTACATTCCGAACAGAGGATATTGACATCTGAAAACGTTTTGCTATCTTCTTATAGCCTTCTCCAGCTTTGTAAGCATCAACTATTTTCAGTTTCGGATTTCTAGACAACTGCTTAGAAGAACCCATGGTGCTGATTGTTGGGGCAAGGTCAGATGAGTCTGGGCATTTAAAACCTTTGAGATTGACATCACCTGGTCTTCCCAGACGATAACTGAGAACAATCCATGACACTGGCAGGTCTTAGCTTTGCAAAGGGGGCAGTGCATGCTATAAATTCTGCAGGGTGCCCAAACTTTTGCAGACGCCATTTTTTGTTTTCTGTTATTTTGAAAGTGTAAATGATGGAAATAAAATCTAACTTTTGTTGACATATTATAAGAATGTCTAATCTGTAATTTGATGTCTTTTGGAGATTTTTCCTTCTTTTCTTGGCTTCTTTATGCACATTAATACAAATTTTTACCTGGGGTGCCCAAACTTTTGATCCCCACTGTAGATATATATGTATATATGTATATATTAGGGATCGTGTGATATTGATTTTTTAGGGCCGATACCGATAATCTGTGACCTTTCAGGCCGATAATTTATACCGATATTTCCCCTCAACCCCCCCTCCCGGGCGCTTTAAAGCGGGCGCTTCAAATCAATGAACTGCAGCGGCTTTTGCAGGGCCAGAGACCGCCGCTGCCGCCCGCTTCTCTCCCACTGCCTGTCCTGGGGTCCTCCCCAGTCCAACCACCACTGCCGCTGCCCAATTGCCTCCCCCATCCCCGGTTTTATAATTACCTGTTCCCGGGGGCCGCGCTACTTCTGGCTCCGGCGGCGTCCTGAGCTGTCACTGTGCGCACTGACGGTGACGTCACGTTGAGGATGTCACTCGTCATTGCGCAGCGTGCAGGACGTTGCAGGAGCCAGAAGTAGCGCGGACCCCAGGCCCCGGGAACAGGTAATTATAAAACCGGGAATGGGGGAGGCAATGGGGCAGCGGTGGTGGTCTCTGGCCGGAGAGGCGGGACGGGGCATTATCGGCATATCGGCAAGGTAATTGCCAATACCGATAATGTCCAAAATCGTGAATATCGGCCGATAATATTGGCCAAACCGATAATCGGTCGATCCCTAATATATATATATATATATATATATATATATATGGGGAACCCCTTTTTTAGGGCATCTCAATCACTACTTGTCACAACTACTTGAAGATACAGTACAAAACAGTATAATTCAAAGTACAACATTGAAAATCTTACACTTTAAGCCTCTCTTGTAATGTGAACTTGGAATAGTGCTTGGCATTTATGAAAAGAGAAAAAAAAATCCTGACCTTTAGATTTCTCTAAATATTTAATATTAATGGATGTCTTTTATTAGGCGCATAGAACTGGAGCCCTCCTCCGCATCTCCCCTGCCTCCCACCCACTCAGCCACTTTACCGCCACCCCCACATACACACTTGCTTTTCTTCCGGCACTATAAAGAACAATAATAATAGTGTAAATAAAAGTCATTAATTTGCCTTTATGCAGATTTCAGAATCATTTTATTATTCCACCTTCTAGGAAACAATCATGTGCCGGGCGTTACTCCACAGGACCCCCCTAATTTATAATCTGTAGATAAAGAAAAAGGAGCACCAGGGGGCGCCATGTGTATTATCCCTACGATGTTGAACAACCGTATAAGCCAAAAAAGCGCTCACCTTGTACGCAAATGAAATGCGCATATCACCCTAAAATAGGGTATGCGGCTCTGTGGTGCATGCCTCCACCGCCCCCCAGGATCCTCCAAAAAAGGAGTCCCGCAATGAAGATACCAGAGTGAAGAAAAGATGACCCTCTAATGGGGACTCCGATCCTTTTCATGCAAGAGTTATAGTGGTTAAAAGAACACTTTTATTATGATTTAAAGGGGTACTCCTGTGCCCCAGCATTCTGAACATTTTGTTCAGATCGCTTGGAGCGGGTGGTCGGTCGTGACGTCACGGTGTCAGACATCACGCTCCCTCCATTAGACATGAATGGAGTGGCGTGGAGTGACGTCACCCGGGGCATGGCTGTGACATCACAACCACTGCCGCCGGAACACAGGGTTAAGGGAGATAGGGGATAAGATGTCTAGGAGCGGAGTACCCCTTTAAGATTACGTGTTTCAAGGGATACAACCCTCTTCATCAGATTAATAAATAAAAGGTATATATAAAACTACACAGGGGTAAATGCACCTATAAATGCACAGGGGTAAAGCTACCTACAGGGAAAAAGCTAACTAGAGGGGGCCCTATATATATCTATCTATATATATATATATATATATATATATATATATATATATATATTGTGGCAGTGTGGCAAGGAAAGGGTGTATTTTCCTTGCTAACTCTGGAGAATCCACCTGTGGCCTGATTAATGAGGTATCAGGAAGGGGAAGTGTGTTTAAAAGGAAAGGAAACAGAATAGTTGGGGCTTTCCCTGGGAAACAGTATGCTGGCTGTTAGAGGGGGAGACACACAGGCCCTGTTTAGGTAACACACAGAAGGCGCTGCGAGTGGTCCAAGAAGTAGTGTGAGCTGTGAGTAGCAGGTTGCAGGAGACACATGTTTAACTGGCTGAGGGTAGCTCACCAGTTCGTAGTCAGGGCATGCTGATATGTGTAGTCAGTGACCAGACGGTCTAGGACTTTATTTTGTTCCTGTTTATGTTTTGTTTTACCTGCAACCTGTGGAAATAAAGCTGGCGAGGAGCCAGACTTGTATGCGGAACTGTGGTCTGTGGTGTTATTGTGGGGAACGTGTCCCGTGGCAAGAGACCAGGACGATCCCAGAGCTAATCCCCAAGACGGTTCGTCACATTTTGGTGGAGGTTGCGGGCATGCTGTTGCTAAGGGCAACCCGTTGCCAAGGGCAACCATCGGGCGAGTTGGAGAGGAGCCGTTGCTAGGAGCAACCCCCTGTAAGATTGCAAGTCGGAGGAGCCCAGCAGAGGAGTTCAAGCACAGGATGGTGTCTGTGGAGGAGCGTTGCTAGGGGCAACGGATCGAGATTTTTTTTTTCTGGAAAAAGGACATCGGCAGGCCGTTGCTGAGGGCAACCAACATGGGCCACAACCGGTGGTTGCCAGGATGAAGCCGAGGTCCCGTGAGTTGTTGGTGGGCGGAATCCCACTGTGGGTGGACTTGGATTGTTGCCAGACTGTATCTCGGATTATGCCAGAAATAATTCCATTTGTGAAGTCCCGCCCGGAGCCCGGTAAGACTGTTCAAATTACCTTTTGATACATTTTTTGGGACAGTAAGCCATATGATGGAGATATGTGTGGAACTTACAGTTGAAATTGTACTGGGCAGAGACTTTCCGTATTTCTGGCAGCTGTGGGATGCCAAGAGTGCACCTGAGAATTCGCAACCAAAGGTTCCGGAAGTAGTGAGGACTGGGGGGTCTCTACTGGAGTGTGTGAATGGTGCTGTATATTGTGAACCCATGCAGGCTGATAATGTTTTTCTTGAAACACTTATGTTAATGTGTTCTGATGTAAAGAGTTCTATTCCCACCTCTCGCAGGACAAAAGAAAACCTGTGTGAGCTGGAAATAGAAGGTAAAAAGATGATGGTTTTGTTAGATCCAAAATGTGTAATAAGTCTGGTAAAGACCAGCTGCAGAAAGCCAGACCCCACTATAGTGTCTATACAGGCCGGTATTTGGGGTTATAAAACTGTTAATGTGTGTATTTCTACTCCCTATGGTACCATAAGTCATAAGGTTGCAATTGAGCCTACCTTAGAATATGAAATAGTACTGGGGAAGGATTTTCCATTTTTTCAGCAGTTGTGGGAAGATAGTCAGGTGACTAGAGCAGGAACACCTAATAGGCTCACAACAATTGATTTACACCACATAACATGGGACAGTAACTCCGCAGAGGCTGAGGACGGGGAGTGTCAGCAGACCCTAGGTAGATCTCAGGTGGGAGTGTGCCAGACCACTAGGGGAGCTGAAGAACAGTCCGTGAGTCAAGTTAAAGAGGTGACTGGAAAAGAAGTTCCAGAGATGGCTGTGGAAAAACCAAAACTCCGGAAAAGAGTACCAGTGTAAGCTGCGCTTACGGTCACAGACAGAGTCCTAAGTGAAGATGTGGTGTCTGAACTAGAGAGAGGTCGTAACCAGGAAGGTCGAACCGCTGGGCCACATATTGTTGCAGACCCAGGAGCCCTAGTAGTTTTTTCCAGGCCATGGAGAGACTGTGACAAGACAAAAGAAAAGTCTGCCAAGGAGCCGAGAGAAAGTGCAGATGAACTGTTTGGGAATCACCCGGATTCGCTGGTGCCCAGAGCCATTGCAGTTGTTGCTAGGGGCAACAAACTTACCGCCAAGGGATTGCCGGTCCGATGGGAGTGTTTAGCAAGAGTCTCCAACTGTCAACGTGGTGGGAGAGGAAGAGTGCCAGGTGTCAGTGGCACCTGTTGTTGATGATAATAATGAGGCACAAGTGGCCGCAACCCCGAAAAAGGGGGAGACTTCATCTAGAGATGGAGAAGAGCTGGGTCGAGTGTCTGACAGAGGACCAGAGGATGTCTCAAGGTCTAACAGTGAGAGTGAGGAGACCGCTGTCAGTAAAAGGTCTCCTCACTCTCAAAGGTCAAAAAACTGGAGCAGATCCAGAATCTGGAAGAATCCCTGAAGATGGTTTCTGTGAAGTTGATGGAGAAAGAAAGAGGTACATCGCTTGACATAGGAGAAGGACAAATCACTTCCTGACTTTAAGAAAGAGCAAGAAGCGAGGCTTCAGCTGGAAAAAGTCATGGAGCATCACAAAAGGGAGTTTGTGGCTCTGCAGGATGAACTGTCCCGCTCCCAGGGTCTTGTGACCAGCAAGGAGAGTGAAGTGGAGAGTCTGGCCAAGCGGATGCCATTCTAGGAAGAAGAAGTGAGTCTTCTCCATGGTGCATATCAGGCTCTGCGGAGTGATCACAAGGCTAGGCTGGTAGCCATGGAAAAAATAGAAAAAGAGAATGAAATGAAGATGGAAGTTGAGGCTCTTGCCAGCAATCTGGAGTGTCTCTAAAGCTAAGAGACAACTTGAGGAGGAAGAGTGCCCTTGCACATGCTCTTCAATCTGCTCATCATGACAATGACTTGCTCCGTGAGCAGTATGAGGAGGCCCTGGAACAAGTTGAGACTCTGAAACATGAAAACAAGAACTTGCAACAGGAGATCTCAGATCTATCTGAACAGATTGGTGAGAGTGGTGTCACGATGCCGGCTGGCAGGAGGTGGATCCTCTGTGCCAGAGAGGGATTGGCGTGGACCGTGCTAGTGGACCGGTTCTAAGTCACTACTGGTTTTCGCCAGAGCCCGCCGCAAAGCGGGATGGTCTTGCTGCGGCGGTAGTGACCAGGTCGTATCCACTAGCAACGGCTCAACCTCTCTGGCTGCTGAAGATAGGCGCGGTACAAGGGAGTAGACAGAAGCAAGGTCGGACGTAGCAGAAGGTCGGGGGCAGGCGGCAAGGTTCGTAGTCAGGGTGGATAGCAGAAGTTCTGGTACACAGGCTTTGGACACACAAAACGCTTTCACTGGCACAAGGCAACAAGATCCGGCAAGGGAGTGCATGGGAGGAGGTCAGATATAGTCAGGGACCAGGTGGAAGTCAATTAAGCTAATTGGGCCAGGCACCAATCATTGGTGCACTGGCCCTTTAAGTCTCAGGGAGCTGGCGCGCGCGCGCCCTAGAGAGCGGAGCCGCGCGCGCCAGCACATGACAGCAGGGGACGGGAACGGGTAAGTGACCTGGGATGCGATTCGCGAGCGGGCGCGTCCCGCTGTGCGAATTGCATCCCCGACGGCCATGACAGTGCAGCGCTCCCGGTCAGCGGGACCGACCGGGGCGCTGCGGAGAGAGAGACGCCGTACGTGCTCCGGGGAGGAGCGTGGACCCGGAGCGCTAGGCGTAACAAGTGGAAAATGTATCAATGAGTTAGAGAAGACCAAGAAACAGTTGCTGGACAGTGAGAAGATGATCTCTGCACAACTCAAGAGTGAGCAGCTGAAATATATAAAGCTGGAAGATGACATGAAGATCTTAAAAAGAGAGCCTGGAAGCGCAGAACGAAACGCGCAGAAGGTCCCACGTAGCTGCCTTGGTTTTGCTGGGAGTGCAACTCTACGAGCAGGTGGCTGTGCTGGCGGACAATGAACAGTTGAGGAAACAATTGCTGTCTTCGGAAGATACTGTCAGGGACTTGACAGAGTTACTTGACAGTGAGAGGATGAAGTCCGCTAAGCTCCAGTGTAAGCAGCGAAAATGTGAGAAAAAGGAAGAGGACCAGGAAGTTCTAAAAGGGAGCAGAGACCAAGCTATGGTGGAATTGGCTCAAGAAAGGCTTCTGGGGCAGAAGTTACGGGATACAGGGATGCTTTCTCTGAAGCCCGGTAAAAAGTCCTCTAATGCTAAGATTGAGGTGAAGCCCTGTAAGAAGTCCTCTGAAGCTAGGACTGAGCTGAAACCTGGTGTGAAATCCTCTGAAGTGGAGACTAAGGAGGAGTCAGGCGGGAAATCCTCTGAACCTGAGCAGACCAAAAATTCTGAAGGTAATGCTGAGGCAGAGAAATCCTCTGAAGCAGAAGCCAAACCAGAGTCAACCTCAAAAGCTATGAGTAAAGAGAATGGCACAACTGAAGCTACAGGTGAAGAGAAGAGTAAGCCTGAAGAAGCTACAGAGAAGAGCCAAACAGTAGTAGAAGCTGATTCTACACAAGAATCTGAAGGAGCCAAAGACTCTGAAGCCAAACCTGAGGAAGCTGGTGCCCCTGAAGAGAAAGCTGGAAGGGAGGAGGTGAAACCATGTGAGAAATCCACTGAAGTCAAAGCTGTGGTGAAACCAGGTGGGAAGTCCTCTAAAGTTGAAACTGAGATGGACCTGTGTCGGAGGTCCTCTGAAGCTACAGAGAACAAGACAGTGGTTGATGAAGCCACTGAGGCCGAAAGATTCTCTGAAGCATAGGAAGAGGTCCGGCAAGCCAGAAGAAGACAAAGGTTAGAAGCATCGGTCCTCTCTCTCCTTAATTTCAAGAACCCTGCCCACACCAGGGTGAAGAACCTGGTACTGAAGAGGTGTGTCCGAGAGACTTGTAATTGGTGGCTGGTAAAAGTCCAGAAGAAAAAAGTTAAGGACTTCAGAGACTATGGGACAAAAGTTGTCCAAGGAAAAGGAAAGACAGTTGGACTCTGCCTTTTGAATAAAGGTGCTCCTTCTCGGTGGTCTGAGCAGAGGGGGGGGGGGGGGGGATATGTGGCAGTGTGGCAAGGAAAGGGTGTATTTCCCTTGCTAACTCTGGAGAATCCACCTGTGGCCTGATTAATGAGGTATCAGGAAGGGGAAGTGTGTTTTAAAAGGAAAGGAAACAGAATAGTTGGGGCTCTCCCTTGGAAACAGTATGCTGGCTGTTAGAGGGGGAGACACACAGGCCCTGTTTAGGTAACTCGCAGAAGGCGCTGCGAGTGGTCCAAGAAGTGGTGTGAACTGTGAGTATCAGGTTGCAGGAGACACATGTTTAACTGGCTGAGGGTAGCTCACCAGTTCATAGTCAGGGCATGCTGATATGTGTAGTCAGTGACCAGACGGTCTAGGACTTTATTTTGTTCCTGTTTATGTTTTGTTTTACCTGCAACCTGTGGGAATAAAGCTGGCGAGGAGCCAGACTTGTATGCGGAACTGTGGTCTGTGGTGTTATTGTGAAGAACGTGTCCCGTGGCAAGTGACCAGGACGATCCCAGAGCTAATCCCCAAGACGGTTTGTCACAAATATATATATATATATATATATATATATATATATATATATATATTGTAAGGACTTCTCTCTGGGGATAGCTCTGGGATCGTCCTTGACACCGCCACAGGACATGTTTCCAATTCAATCAGCAGACAAACAACAGTACTTTATGCAAGTCAGGCCCCTCGCCAGCTTTATTAGACAGGTTGCAGGATAAATAAAAACATAAGAAGGTAACAAACAAAACCCTAGACCATCTAGTCACTAACTACACAATCCAGCATTCCCTGACTATCAACTGGTGGGCTTTTAAATGTTTGCCTCCTGCAACCTTCTACTCACTGTTCACACACAGCATTTGCAATGTCTTGCTGTGTGTGCTAAGACTCTTTGCCTTGTCTAATTCACTGTTGGGGCCACTCACAGCTCAGGCTGTGTGTTCCTCACCAAAACCCCTGCCCCCCCCCCTACAGCCACCTTGCTGTCATGTGGGGAGAACACCAACTATTCTGTCTGACTTCCTTTTAAACACACTTCCCCTTTCTGCTACCTCATTAATTATACCACAGGTGGAAGTTTCTCCAGGGTTAGCTAGGGAAATACACCCTTCCCTTGCCACAGTGTCACTATATATATATATATATATATATATATATATATATATATATATACACACATACAGGGGGTGCTACCTACAGGGGGCAAGCTAACTACAAGGGGACCCTATATATATATATATATATATATATATAGTGGAAGCTACCTACAGGGGGTCCTTATACACAGGGGAAAGCTACTTACAGGGGCAAACTACATATAGAGTGGTCTTGCATAAAGGGAGGTCAAAAACCTACAGGGGATCTACAGTACATCTATGGGGAAAACTACCCACAGGTCGGTCCTACCTATGGGACAAACTGCATACCACCATAGAGGGGGAGTAGGTGTCAGTGTGCCTGGAGCTAAATATGCTTGGAAACACCGATCTATACAGTGACACAAAATTCCAGTCCCATGCACAAGCTCATAAAACAACATCTGCTAGTACTGGGATATCATTCAGGAACTCTACATTTACTGACATAAGGCAAATATATGCTCCATTATGCAGAGGTTACAACAAGATAGGAGCCAGCTTACTGGACTTTAAAGGAACTGCCTGTTTCCATGGTCACCTTCATTTTATCCTACAAAAAATGTGGACATCATTTCATCCAGATTTATTTTTTTAACATTTTCTGCTCTGCTGAACAAAACATTATAAGGGGAACAGGTATGGATTCATCACTGACATAGCCATGATACCCCCCTGCACCACATGCTTGTGATGGGCTGCCACATTTTGACGTACCGTTAGGGTTGCCATTTTTTATTTTTATTTTTTACAAAAAAATACCTCCCATGCTCTTTTTCATAATTAATTATATATGTGTCACATCACAGGATACACATATGCGGGGGGAAATTTTCTCCTATTTTGACCCCCTATAACTTTTTTATTTCATCTAACACGGGCCTGTATGAGGCTCATTTTTTTGCGCCCCGATCTGTAGTTTTTAACAGTACCTTTTTTTGTTTCAAGGTGACACGTTTTTCCAGTTGTTGCAAAACCACAACTCCCAGCATGTTGGACTATATAGAATAGATCAGTTTTTCCCACCCAGGCCATTGGCTGTCCGAACATGCTGGGAGTTGTAGTTTTGCAACAGCTGGAGGCTCTCTGGTTGGGAAACACTGGTATAGGTTGTGGTGCAACATTCCGGGAGTTGGAGGAATGGTTGGATAAATACCGGCCATTGCATTGCCGGTATGTTTGATATAAAATTACTGGCAGGGTGGCCAAAACACTGGCTGTGCCGGAAGAACACCGGCCAGGTGGCAACCCTACATACCATGCCGGATTATTTGTTTTCTCCGTAAGGGTATGGTCACACTACAGAATCTTCGCCTGGAGATATTCCAGGTTTAAGATTCTGTCAAAATCCTTCGACGATAGCACTGCGTGGACCTGTGCTGTCACCACTGAGCGTAATGCAGTATGCACCAGAATCGTCCGCCATTGAAATTCTGCAGTGTGTCAAAGGAAGACTCATTCACACCAATGCTAGATTAGTGCAGCGGAATTTCTGAGCAGAATACCGTGTGCAATGGAATAGCATTGAACAGTGTATGCAATATAATGATTGCATGTAATAATCCCCTATGGGGATTTAAAAAAAATTAAAAATAATTTAATAAATGTGAATCACCCCCTCCTTTTCCTTAAAATAAAATAATGTAAAAAAAAAAAAAAAACATATGTGGTGTTGCCGTGTGCGTCCAAAACTATTAAAATATAACATTAATTAAACAGCACGTTCAATGGTGTACACATATAAAAATAAAAAATAACGAAGTCGAGAATTGTCTATTTTTGGTCACTTCATATAACATAAAAAAAATGAATGTAAAGCGAAGAAAACGTCCCATCACAACAAAAACTGTACCGATAAAAACTACAGATGACAGTTTGTTTTAATAGTTTTTTCTTTTTTCTGCATTTTTGTTTATACATTTTGGGGGAGATTTATCAAAACCTGTCCAGAGGAAAAGTTGCCCAGTTGCCCATAGCAACCAGTCAGATTTCTTCTTTCATTTTGCAGAAGCCTTGTTAAAAATGAAAGAAGCGATTTGATTGGTTGCTATGGGCAACTGGGCAACTTTTCCTCTGGCCAGGTTTTGATAAATCTCCCCTCTTATTATTGGGAATGCGGCGCAGGAGAAAATCTTAGGCCCCATTCAGACAACAAAATTTCCGATGGGAATCTGGCAGAAATGTGGATTTCAGACCCCGCAGAAAGAACCGACGTCTTGATTCTTTCTGCGGAATCTGCTCAGAAATTCATCGTTGTCTATGGAGATGGCGCATTTCTGAGCCGCCCTAGCCTTTTGTGCCAGAGTCTGCGGAATATTTCGGGCGCACAATCTGCCATGTGAATGGGGCCTTAACCCCTTAAGGACCGGGGTTTTTTCCGTTTTTGCATTTTCATTTTTTGCTCCTTGCCTTTAAAAAATCATAACTCTTTCAATGTTGCACCTAAAATTCCATATGATGGCTTATTTTTTGCGCCACCAATTCTACTTTGTAATGACGTCAGTCATTTTGCCCAAAAATCTACAGTGAAACGGAAAAAAAAATCATTGTCAGACAAAATTGAAAAAAAAACCCCGCTGTTTTGTAACTTTTGGGGGCTTACGTTTCTACGTAGTACATTTTTCGGTAAAAATGAAACCTTATCTTTATTCTGTAGGTCCATACGGTTAAAATGATACCCTACTTATATAGGTTTGATTTTGTCGGACTTCTGGAAAAAATCATAACTTCATGCAGGAAAATTAATATGTATAAAATTGTCATTTCTGACCCCTATAACTTTTTTATTTTTCTGTGTATGGGGCAGTATGAGGGCTCATTTTTTGCGCCATGATCTGAAGTTTTTAACGGTACCATTTTTGCATTGATAGGACTTATTGATTTTTATTCATTTTTTCATGATATAAAAAGTGACCAAAAATGCACTATTTTGGAGTTTGGAATTTTTTTGCGCACACGCCATTGACTGTGCGGTTTAATTAACTATATATTTTTATAATTCGGACATTTCCGCACGCGGCGATACCATATATGTTTATTTTTATTTACACAGGTTTTTTTTATGGGAAAAGGGGGGTGATTCAAAATTTTAATAGGGAAGTGGTTAAATCATATTTATTCACTTTTTTTCTCACTTTTTTTTGCAGTGTTATAGCTCCCATAGGGACCTATAACACTACACACACTGATCTCTTATACTGATCATTGTTATTCCATAGGGACCTATAACACTGCACACACTGATCTTTCACATTGATCACTGGTTTCTCATAAGAAACCAGTGATCGATGATTCTGCCGCTTGACTGCTCATGCCTGGATCTCAGGCACTGAGCAGTCATTCAGCGATCGGACAGCGAGGAGGCAGGTAGGGGCCCTCCTGCTGTCCTGTAAGCTGTTCGGGATGCCGCAATTTCGCCGCAGCTATCCCAAACAGCCCACTGAGCTAACTGGCATGGTTTCAGTTTCACTTTAGACGCGGCGTTCAACTTTGAACGCCGCGTCTAAAGGGTTAATAGGCGATCAATGCCGCGCGCTATTAGCCACGGGTCCCAACCGTTGTTAGAGGCCGGGCCCGACCTGCTATGACGCGGGGCCACGCCATGGCCCCGCGTTATAGATCGGGAGCAGACACATGACGTTCCAGTACGTCATGTGTCCTTAAGGGGTTAAAGGGGTACTCCAGTGAAAAACTTTTTTTTTTTTAAATCAACTGGTGCCAGAAAGTTAAACAGATTTGTAAATTACTTCTATTAAAAAATCTTAATCCTTCCTGTACTTATTAGCTGCTGAATACTACAGCGGAAATTCTTTTCTTTTTGAAACACAGAGCTCTCTGCTGACATCATGAGCACAATGCTCTCTGCTGACATCTCTGTCCATTTTAGGAACTGTCTTGACCAGCATATGTTTGTTATGGGGATTTTCTTCTAACCTGGACAGTTCATAAAATGGACAGAGATGTCAGCAGAGAGCACTGTGCTTGTGATGTCAGCAGAGAGCTCTGTGTTTCAAACGGAAAAGAATTTCCACTGTAGTATTCAGCAGCTAATAAGTACAGGAAGGATTAAGATTTTTTTTTATAGAAGTAATTTACAAATTTGTTTAACTTTCTGGCACCAGTTGATTTAAAAAAAAAAAAAAAGTTTTTCACCGGAGTACCCCTTTAATGACATTCAGATGTGTAGGGAACCCTATACTGTACTGCATGTCATTGGGGAATTATCATTCATAAAATCTCCGAATGCAGTGTTTCCCAAACAGCGTACCTCCAGCTGGTGCAAAACTACAACTCCCAGCATGCCCGGACAGCCTTCGGCTGTCCGGGCATGCTGGGATTTGTACTTTTGCAACAGCTGGAGGCACCCTGGTTGGGAAACACAGTTCTAATAAATTACTACTGGTATGGGGTTTAGGAAAACTCTCCAGTTTAATTCACTTGTCTGTATGATTTGTATAATACATAGAAAAGCTTATTGACTCCTCCAGGGTTATAACCTCCAGAAATACCTATAAAGGCTGCAATCACAAACCATTTCATGGGCTTTCAATTCGCAGACTTCATCAGGTAAAAAGCTTTTTCAGGCTGAAAAGCGAGGTCTGTATTATGTAATTGTGCACAAAAGCCTGGAATTTTCACCCTGTAATGCAACATTTATTACACTGAAAGAGCATGTAGAATGGGAAAAAATATATATATATACAGGGTCTGTAGTAAAGGCCTGTAGTTAAAGTAACATTGCTGATAAATGGCCAGTGACTGAAAATCAAAGCAAAAACTACTTTGTTGTCCAGAGCCACCAATTACAGTACAGCCCAAAGCAAAGGATCACAGCATAGCCCATAGCAACCTCCTGCTCATGATACCTGCAGATTGTACTGTATTGTATATATTATCTGCTCAGCTCCTCCTGCTCTATAACCTGATACCTGCAGATTGTACTGTATTGTATATATCATCTGCTCAGCTCCTCCTGCTCTATAACATGATACCTGCAGATTGTACTTTATTGTATATATCATCTGCTCAGCTCCTCCTGCTCTATAACATGATACCTGCAGATTGTACTGTATTGTATATATTATCTGCTCAGCTCCTCCTGCTCTATAACATGATACCTGCAGATTGTACTGTATTGTATATATATCATCTGCTCAGCTCCTCCTGCTCTATAACATGATACCTGCAGATTGTACTGTATTGTATATATATCATCTGCTCAGCTCCTCCTGCTCTATAACATGATACCTGCAGATTTTATTGTATTGTATATATCATCTGCTCAGCTCCTCCTGCTCTATAACATGATACCTGCAGATTGTACTGTATTGTATATATATCATCTGCTCAGCTCCTCCTGCTCTATAACATGATACCTGCAGATTGTACTGTATTGTATATATCATCTGCTCAGCTCCTTCTGCTCTATAACATGATTCCTGCAGATTGTACTGTATTGTATATATTATCTGCTCAGCTCCTCCTGCTCTATAACATGATACTTGCAGATTGTACTGTATTGTATATATCATCTGCTCAGCTCCTCCTGCTCTATAACATGATACCTGCAGATTGTACTGTATTGTATATTATCTGCTCAGCTCCTCCTGCTCTATAACATGATACCTGCAGATTGTACTGTATTGTATATAATATCTGCTCAGCTCCTCCTGCTCTATAACATGATACCTGCAGATTGTACTGTATTGTATATATCATCTGCTCAGCTCCTCCTGCTCTATAACAAGATACCTGCAGATGGTACTGTATGGTATACATCATCTGCTCAGCTCCTCCTCTATAACAACATGATACCTGCAGATTGTACTGTATTGTATATATCATCTGCTCAGCTCCTCCTGCTCTATAACATGATACCTGCAGATTTTATTGTATTGTATATATCATCTGCTCAGCTCCTCCTGCTCTATAACATGATACCTGCAGATTGTACTGTATTGTATATATCATCTGCTCAGCTCCTCCTGCTCATGATACCTGCAGATTGTACTGTATATATCATCTGCTTAGCTCCACCTGCTCTATAACATAATACCTGCAGATTGTACTGTATTGTATATATCATCTGCTCAGCTTCTCCTGCTCTATAACATGATACCTATAGATTGTACTGTATTGTATATATCATCTGCTCAGCTCCTCCAGCTCATACCTGCAGATGGTACTGTATTGTATTTATCATCTGCTCAGCTCCTCCTGCTCTATAACATGATACCTGCAGATTGTACTGTATTGTATATATCATCTGCTCAGCTCCTCCTGCTCATGATACCTGCAGATTGTACTGTATATATCATCTGCTCAGCTCCTCCTGCTCTATAACATGATACCTGCAGATTGTATTGTATATATCATCTGCTTAGCTCCACCCGCTCTATAACATAATACCTGTAGATTGTACTGTATTGTATATATTTGCTCAGCTCCTCCTGCTCTATAACATGTTATCTGCAGATTGTACTGTATTGTATATATCATCTTCTCAGCTCCTCCTGCTCTCTAACATGATATCTGCAGATTGTACTGTATTGTATATATCATCTGCTCAGCTCCTCCTGCTCTATAACATGATGTCTGCAGTTTGTACTGTATTGTATATATTATCTGCTCAGCTCCTCCTGCTCTATAGCTTGATACCTGCAGATTGTATTTTATTGTATATATCCTCTGCTCAGCTCCTCCTGCTCTATAACATGATACATGCAGATTGTACTGTATTGTATATATCATCTGCTCAGCTCCTCCTGCTATATAACATGATACATGCAGATTGTACTGTATTGTATATATTATCTGCTCAGCTCCTCCTGCTCTATAACATGATACCTGCAGATTGTACTGTATTGTATATATATCATCTGCTCAGCTCCTCCTGCTCTATAACATGATACCTGCAGATTGTACTGTATTGTATATATATCATCTGCTCAGCTCCTCCTGCTCTATAACATGATACCTGCAGATTGTACTGTATTGTATATATCATCTGCTCAGCTCCTTCTGCTCTATAACATGATTCCTGCAGATTGTACTGTATTGTATATATTATCTGCTCAGCTCCTCCTGCTCTATAACATGATACTTGCAGATTGTACTGTATTGTATATATCATCTGCTCAGCTCCTCCTGCTCTATAACATGATACCTGCAGATTGTACTGTATTGTATATTATCTGCTCAGCTCCTCCTGCTCTATAACATGATACCTGCAGATTGTACTGTATTGTATATAATATCTGCTCAGCTCCTCCTGCTCTATAACATGATACCTGCAGATTGTACTGTATTGTATATATCATCTGCTCAGCTCCTCCTGCTCTATAACAAGATACCTGCAGATGGTACTGTATGGTATACATCATCTGCTCAGCTCCCCCTGCTCTATACCATGATCCCTGCAGATTGTACTGTATTGTATATATCATCTGCTCAGCTCCTCCTCTATAACAACATGATACCTGCAGATTGTACTGTATTGTATATATCATCTGCTCAGCTCCTCCTGCTCTATAACATGATACCTGCAGATTTTATTGTATTGTATATATCATCTGCTCAGCTCCTCCTGCTCTATAACATGATACCTGCAGATTGTACTGTATTGTATATATCATCTGCTCAGCTCCTCCTGCTCATGATACCTGCAGATTGTACTGTATATATCATCTGCTTAGCTCCACCTGCTCTATAACATAATACCTGCAGATTGTACTGTATTGTATATATCATCTGCTCAGCTTCTCCTGCTCTATAACATGATACCTATAGATTGTACTGTATTGTATATATCATCTGCTCAGCTCCTCCAGCTCATACCTGCAGATGGTACTGTATTGTATTTATCATCTGCTCAGCTCCTCCTGCTCTATAACATGATACCTGCAGATTGTACTGTATTGTATATATCATCTGCTCAGCTCCTCCTGCTCATGATACCTGCAGATTGTACTGTATATATCATCTGCTCAGCTCCTCCTGCTCTATAACATGATACCTGCAGATTGTATTGTATATATCATCTGCTTAGCTCCACCCGCTCTATAACATAATACCTGTAGATTGTACTGTATTGTATATATTTGCTCAGCTCCTCCTGCTCTATAACATGTTATCTGCAGATTGTACTGTATTGTATATATCATCTTCTCAGCTCCTCCTGCTCTCTAACATGATATCTGCAGATTGTACTGTATTGTATATATCATCTGCTCAGCTCCTCCTGCTCTATAACATGATGTCTGCAGTTTGTACTGTATTGTATATATTATCTGCTCAGCTCCTCCTGCTCTATAGCTTGATACCTGCAGATTGTATTTTATTGTATATATCCTCTGCTCAGCTCCTCCTGCTCTATAACATGATACATGCAGATTGTACTGTATTGTATATATCATCTGCTCAGCTCCTCCTGCTATATAACATGATACATGCAGATTGGACTGTATTATATATATATAATCTTCTCAGCTCCTACTGCTCTACAA